>NC_069502.1:489931810-490209310 GCF_027579735.1 Bombina bombina
ATCTTGCCTCTGGGTCTAACTCACAATGTAAAATTTGGTATGATAGATTCTTATTTAATAGAATAGCGACCCCTGCCTTCCTGTTTTTACATGGAGTCGCCAGTACCTCTCCTACCCACTTGAAACGTAACTTCGATAATTCTAGGTTTTTTAAATGGGTTTCTTGTAAAAATACAATACTGGGATTCTGAGATCCTAGTTTTTTAATAATAAGTTTCCGTTTTACAGAATTGCTAATACCCCCCACATTCCACAAAAGGATCCTTAAGTTCCCTATTGTATCAACCATTCAGAGAAGAGCAAAAATAAGAAAGGAAGACAAAAAAAAACCTTCAAAATCATATTCAACAAAAGACGCTAACACATATATTCTTACAACTCTGTGAAAGATCAAACTTTACCTAGCATGAAACATATCATTAAACTCAAGTCACAATATGTGCAACACAAATTCATCACCACCTCAACTTTTAACAAGTAAAGGGGAGAGAGGCAAAGGGAGAAAAAAAAAAGGGGGGGGGGACACACACCGAGAAGAGCAAATCCTTAAAATTAGACAATTTGAAATAATCCTGTTTCATTATTTAAAAATAGAGACTCGATCTGCCAAATATATCACAGACTACTAAAATAAGGGTCCTCTAACCTTCTATAGAGTCTATATATTCTTGTGCTTTAGAGGCTTCAGAAAAGAGGATTTTATTACCATTGTGCTCGACTACAATCTTAGTGGGATAGATGAGACGTGCTTTTATTCCTTTATTTATCATTGAAGTACATATTGGGGACATGGTTTTCCTTTTTTGTACTGTCTCATTAGAGAAATCTTGAAATAGAAGGATTTTTTAATCCTTGATGGAAAATGTTTAAAATTTTCTATATAATCTCAACAATTCAACTTTATCTTGGAACCTCAAAAGTTTAAATATGCAGACCCTGTCTCTGTTATGGCTATTTCAAGAAAGTTTTCTAGGACCTATTCTGTGTGCCCTTTCGATAGATAGGGGTAAGGCCTGCGGAGGGAATCCTAAAGCTTGGGGTAAAATTAAAGAGGTAAATTCAATCAAATTGTCATATTCTGGGGTTTCAGGGATACCTACTATCCTAATGTTATTTCGTCTAGAGCGATGTTCTTGTTCTTCTAACCTTGCCTCAATATTTTTTATTTTAGCTTGTTGTTTACTTAAGATACTTTCTTGTTTATTAATTGTATCTTCCAAATTGGATATCCTATCCTCAGCTTCTGACATTCTGATAGCGAATTGTTTCACTTCTGAGTTAAGTGTATTAAATTCTAATGAAATACTTCTGAGCTCCTTTTTAATAATCTCAAACTGGGGTGAGAATAGATTACTAAATTGTAATATTAGAGACTGATTATCATTAGTAGTGAGAGGAGTTTCAGCAGAATCAAAACTCACATCTGCCCCTTTTTTTTCTCTCTAGATTTAGCTGGCATTTTCGAAGAGTGTTGGTTAGCCTGAGTGAGGTATTTTTCCATAGACAGGTGAAAGAATAAAGTGCCAATATAAAAAAAACAATGTGAGATATAATCAAACTGTGATAAAACACTTATATAAGAAGCGGAATAACCAATAACCAAATAGTCTGGCCAAACAGATTACAGATATATTATGGTCTTCCGGTAATAACCACTTGTGCAAACCTTCCCTTATTTTTCCTTTTCCTTACCTCCTTTTTTCCCTCCCCTTTCTTTTCTTTCCTCCTCTTTTCCTTTTTTTCTCCCTTTTCTTTTCCTTTTCCTTTATTTGTGAATTTGAAAATTTATCAAAAGAAAAAGTCTGTACTAGACTTACTAGTGTATCTTACTACCAATGAAAAGATATAGTGAAAAGTGTATGTTATATATATATATAGCCCGGATAAAGGGAGGGGGTATATATATCTTCCTTCTTTATGTTTCTTCTTTTCTTCCTATTTAGTTCTTCCCCCTTTCTATTTTCCCGTTTGCCCCTACACTTTCCTGGGCTGTAAGTGACGTGCAGAAACTACAAAAAACAAAAAAAACAAAAAAATCAACCAAGAAAACCAACACTATATGTCTTTAAACACGAGGCAACCCTTGTGAAAAATGACCTCTCACAGTATATATTACTATTGTTCCTGAAAACACAATTAATATTCTTATAACCTATATATTATTTAGACAATGTAGAGTGAATTCAAAAACATCCCAGGTAGCAACAAGGAAAAAACACTCATAAATATTTAACAATTATAGCTTCCTAGCTGCAAAACCAAACTGCTGTTAATCAGAAACCATTGCATTGTCCCAATATTCTTCAGGAGTTCTTTAGACAGGATTATGCAGAAACCATTGCACACAGTCCCAGTATTCTTCAAAAGTTCTTTTAGACAGGGATCAGAATAAAGTTCAGTGTAAAAGTGAACATGGCTATTATGAATTACTCCCCTTTTCTTCCTTATTCCCCTCTTTCTTTTTTCTTCTTTCTTTTACTTTTTAAATATCCCAGTTCAGGAACTTTCAATATGTCCCCCTTTTCTCCTGTTAAGTGTGATCAGTCCACGGGTCATCATTACTTCTGGGATATTAACTCCTCCCCAACAGGAAGTGCAAGAGGATCACCCAGCAGAGCTGCTATATAGCTCCTCCCCTCTACGTCACACCCAGTCATTCTCTTGCACCCAACTAATAGATAGGATGTGTGAGAGGACTGTGGTGATTTTACTTAGTTTTTATAACTTCAATCAAAAGTTTTTTATTTTAAAACAGCACCGGAGTGTGTTGTTCCTTCTCAGGGAGAATTTGAAGAAGAATCTACCTGAGTTTCTGTATGATTTTAACCGGAGTAGTTAAGATCATGTTGCTGTTCTCGGCCATCTGAGGAGTGAGGTAAACTTCAGATCAGGGGACAGCGGGCAGGTTCACCTGCAAAGAGGTATGTAGCAGCATATTATTTTCTGAGAATGGAATTGACTAGAAAATACTGCAAATACCTATATAAAGTAAGTTCAGCCTTAAATGCAGTAGTAGCAACTGGTATCAGGCTGTCATGTATGTATATTTTCACTTCAGTATTCTGGGGAATGGCATTTCACTGAAATAATACTGTTTACATAAAGCTTTAGCCTATTTTGCAGTAAAAACGGCTTGCAGCAGGTTTTTTATGACAAATACATTTATTGATGTTAAACGTTTTTGCTGGCATGTGAAATCGTTTATTTTTCTGAGGTACTGGGTGAAAACTTATTTGGGCATTAGTTTTTTCCACTTGGCGGGCATTTTGTTTGATTTATGACAGTTTACTGATCTCCCTCACTGTTGTGTGTGAGGGGGAGGGGCTGAATTTGGCGCTTTTACTACGCATCAAAAATTCAGTCATAAGTCTGTCCTTCTTCCCTGCATGATCCGGTTCGTCTCTACAGAGCTCAGGGGTCTTCAAAAGTTATTTTGAGGGAGGTAATCACTCACAGCAGACCTGTGAGATTGTGCTTGACTGTGATAAAAAGTTTGTTTTCATAAAATTATCTGTTTTATTGTACTCAACTGTCATATCTTTCTGTGCTTCTTAAAGGCACAGTGCGTTTTTGCATACTATTTATAAAAGTGAATTGAAAAGTATTTCCAAGTTTGCTGGTTATTTGCTAGTGTGTTAAACATGTCTGACTCAGAGGAATATCTCTGTGCTATATGTGCTAAAGCCAAAGTGGAGCCCAATAGAATTTTTTGTACTAATTGTATTGATGCTACTTTAAATAAAAGTCAATCTGTACAAATTGAACAGCATTCACCAGACAACGAGAGGAAAGTTATGCCGACTAACTCCCCTCTCGTGTCAGTACCTGCATCTCCCGCTCGGGGGATGCGTGATATTGTAACGCCGGGTACTTCAGGGCGGCCATTACAAATCACATTGCAGGACATGGCTAATGTTATGACTGAGGTTTTGTCTAAATTACCAGAACTTAGAGGGAAGCGGGATCACTCTGGGGTGAGAACAGAGTGTGCTGATAATACTAGGGCCATGTCAGATACTGGGTCACAGTATGCGGAACATGAGGACGGAGAGCTTCAATCTGCAGGTGACGGTTCTGATCCCATTAGAGTGGATTCAGACATTTCTAATTTTAAGTTTAAGCTTGAAAACCTCCGTGTACTGTTAGGGGAGGTATTAGCGGCTCTGAATGATTGTAACACCGTTGCAATTCCAGAGAAATTATGTAGGCTGGATAGATACTATGCGGTACCGGCGAGTACTGACGTATTTCCTATACCTAAGAGGCTTACAGAGATAATTACTAAGGAGTGGGATAGGCCCGGTGTGCCCTTTTCCCCCCCTCCTGTATTTAGAAAAATGTTTCCAATAGACGCCACCGCACAGGACTTATGGCAGACGATCCCTAAGGTGGAGGGAGCGGTTTCGACCCTGGCTAAGCGTACCACTATCCCGGTGGAGGATAGCTGTGCTTTTTCTGATCCAATGGATAAAAAATTAGAAGGTTACCTTAAGAAAATGTTTGTTCAACAAGGTTTTATATTGCAACCTCTTGTATGTATTGCGTCTGTCACGGCCGCATCAGCCTTTTGGTCCGAGTCCCTGGAAGAGACTCTTGACTCAATAACTATAGAGGAAATTTCAAACAAGCTTAAAACACTTAAGCTAGCTAATTCATTTGTTTCAGATGCCGTTGTACATTTAACTAAACTTACGGCTAAGAATTCCGGATTCGCCATTCAGGCACGCAGAGCACTGTGGCTAAAATCCTGGTCAGCTGATGTTACTTCTAAATCTAAGTTACTCAACATACCTTTCAAAGGGCAGACCTTATTCGGGCCCGGGTTGAAAGAAATTATCGCTGACATTACAGGAGGTAAAGGCCACGCCCTGCCTCAAGACAGAGCCAAGCCGAAGGCTAGACAGTCTAATTTTCGTTCCTTTCGTAATTTCAAGACAGGAGCAGCATCAACCTCCTCTGCACCAAAACAGGAAGGAGCTGTTGCTCGCTACAGACAAGGCTGGAGACCTAACCAGTCCTGGAACAAGGGCAAGCAGGCCAGAAAACCTGCTGCTGCCCCTAAGACAGCATGAATCGAGGGCCCCCGATCCGGGAACGGATCTAGTGGGGGGCAGACTTTCTCTCTTCGCCCAGGCTTGGGAAAGAGATGTCCAGGATCCCTGGGCGTTAGAGATCATATCTCAGGGATATCTTCTGGACTTCAAATCCTCTCCCCCAAAAGGGAGATTCCATCTGTCAAGGTTGTCAACAAACCAAATAAAGAAAGAGGCGTTTCTACGCTGTGTACAAGATCTTTTACTAATGGGAGTGATCCATCCGGTTCCGCGGTCGGAACACGGACAGGGGTTTTACTCAAATCTGTTTGTGGTTCCCAAGAAAGAAGGAACCTTCAGACCAATCTTGGATTTAAAGATCCTAAACAAATTCCTAAGAGTTCCATCGTTCAAAATGGAAACTATTCGGACAATCCTACCCATGATCCAAAAGGGTCAGTACATGACCACAGTGGATTTAAAGGATGCTTACCTTCACATACCGATTCACAGAGATCATTTCCGGTATCTAAGGTTTGCCTTCCTAGACAGGCATTACCAGTTTGTAGCTCTTCCATTCGGGTTGGCTACGGCTCCAAGAATCTTCACAAAAGTTCTGGGGGCTCTTCTGGCGGTACTAAGACCGCGAGGAATCTCGGTAGCTCCATACCTAGACGACATTCTGATTCAAGCTTCAAGCTTTCAAACTGCCAAGTCTCATACAGAGTTTGTACTGGCATTTCTAAGATCGCATGGGTGGAAGGTAAACGAAAAGAAGAGTTCTCTCGTTCCACTCACAACAGTTCCCTTCTTGGGGACTCTTATAGATTCTGTAGAAATTAAGATTTACCTGACAGAAGACAGGTTAACAAAACTTCAAAACGCCTGCCGTGTCCTTCATTCCATTCAACACCCGTCAGTGGCTCAATGTATGGAGGTGATCGGCTTAATGGTAGCGGCAATGGACATAGTCCCCTTTGCACGCCTACACCTCAGACCGCTGCAATTGTGCATGCTAAGTCAGTGGAATGGGGATTACTCAGATTTGTCCCCCACTCTGAATCTGGATCAAGAGACCAGAAATTCTCTTCTGTGGTGGCTTTCTCGGCCACATCTGTCCAAGGGGATGCCATTCAGCAGGCCAAATTGGACAATTGTAACAACAGACGCCAGCCTGTTAGGTTGGGGCGCTGTCTGGAATTCCCTGAAAGCTCAGGGATCATGGACTCAGGAGGAGAGTCTCCTGCCAATAAACATTCTGGAATTGAGAGCAGTTCTCAATGCCCTTCTGTCTTGGCCCCAGTTAACAACTCGGGGGTTCATCAGATTTCAGTCGGACAACATCACGACTGTAGCTTACATCAACCATCAAGGAGGAACAAGAAGCTCCGTAGCGATGATGGAAGTATCAAAGATAATTCGTTGGGCAGAGTCTCACTCTTGCCATCTCTCAGCAATCCACATTCCGGGAGTGGAGAACTGGGAGGCGGATTTCCTAAGTCGTCAGACTTTTCATCCGGGGGAGTGGGAACTTCATCCGGAGGCCTTTGCCCAAATACTTCGACGTTGGGGCAAACCAGAGATAGATCTCATGGCGTCTCGACAGAAAGCCAAGCTTCCTCGTTACGGGTCCAGATCCAGGGATCCGGGAGCGGCCCTAGTAGATGCTTTGACAGCACCTTGGACCTTCGGGAGAGCTTATGTGTTTCCACCCTTTCCGATGCTTCCTCGATTGATCGCCAGAATCAAGCAGGAGAGAGCATCAGTAATTCTAATAGCGCCTGCGTGGCCTCGCAGGACCTGGTATGCAGATCTAGTGGACATGTCATCCTGTTCACCTTGGTCTCTGCCTCTGAGACAGGACCTTCTGATTCAGGGTCCTTTCAAACATCAAAATCTAATTTCTCTGAAGCTGACTGCCTGGAGATTGAACGCTTGATTTTATCAAAACGTGGATTCTCTGAGTCAGTAATTGATACCCTGATACAGGCTAGGAAGCCTGTTACCAGAAAGATTTATCATAAAATATGGCGTAAATACCTATATTGGTGCGAATCCAAAGGTTACTCTTGGAGTAAGGTTAGGATTCCTAGGATATTGTCTTTTCTACAAGAGGGTTTAGAAAAGGGCTTATCCGCTAGTTCTTTAAAGGGACAGATCTCAGCTCTGTCCATTTTGTTACACAAACGTCTGTCAGAAGTTCCAGACATTCAGGCTTTTTGTCAGGCTTTGGCCAGGATTAAGCCTGTGTTTAAAAATGTTGCTCCGCCATGGAGTTTAAACCTTGTTCTTAACGTTTTACAGGGCGTTCCGTTTGAACCCCTTCATTCCGTTGATATAAAATTGTTATCTTGGAAAGTTCTATTTTTAATGGCTATTTCCTCGGCTCGAAGAGTCTCTGAGTTATCAGCCTTACATTGTGATTCTCCTTATCTGATTTTTCACTCGGATAAGGTAGTTCTGCGTACTAAACCTGGGTTCTTACCTAAGGTAGTCACTAACAGGAATATCAATCAGGAGATTGTTGTTCCATCCTTGTGTCCTAATCCTTCCTCAAAGAAGGAACGACTTCTGCACAATCTAGATGTAGTTCGTGCCCTAAAATTTTATTTACAGGCAACTAAAGATTTTCGACAAACATCTTCCCTGTTTGTCGTTTACTCTGGTCAGAGGAGAGGTCAAAAAGCTTCGACTACCTCTCTCTCTTTTTGGCTTCGTAGCATAATACGTTTAGCCTATGAGACTGCTGGACAGCAGCCTCCTGAAAGAATTACAGCTCATTCCACTAGAGCTGTGGCTTCCACTTGGGCCTTTAAGAATGAGGCCTCTGTTGAACAGATTTGCAAGGCTGCAACTTGGTCTTCGCTTCATACTTTTTCCAAATTTTACAAATTTGACACTTTTGCTTCTTCGGAGGCTATTTTTCGGAGAAAGGTTCTTCAGGCAGTGGTTCCTTCTGTATAAAGATCCTGCCTATCCCTCCCGTCATCCGTGTACTTTTGCTTTGGTATTGGTATCCCAGAAGTAATGATGACCCGTGGACTGATCACACTTAACAGGAGAAAACATAATTTATGCTTACCTGATAAATTCCTTTCTCCTGTAGTGTGATCAGTCCACGGCCCGCCCTGTTTTTTATGGCAGGTCTAAATTTTTAAATTATACTCCAGTCACCACTGCACCCTTTAGTTTCTCCTTTCTCGTTGGTTCTTGGTCGAATGACTGGGTGTGACGTAGAGGGGAGGAGCTATATAGCAGCTCTGCTGGGTGATCCTCTTGCACTTCCTGTTGGGGAGGAGTTAATATCCCAGAAGTAATGATGACCCGTGGACTGATCACACTACAGGAGAAAGGAATTTATCAGGTAAGCATAAATTATGTTTTTTCCTTATCTCACTCCACATCAGTGATTTTATGTAGCATTTCTTTTCCCCTTTTTACTTTTAGCCACTTCAGGGCACAGATACTATAATGTGTTCCCCAAAGAAAAGAGGTATGTCCCACTATGTAAAAGTTTCACGTACCAGTGCTTCAAGGTGTTCGCCACCCTAGATGACCAAACACACTAATGTTCCCCACCTTTTACTTTACCGGTTTCCAGTGAAGGGTCTGGAGATAAGATGCTTGTTGCCGAAACTTCTCTTTCTTACCCGCTACTGTATGAGCAGAGCCAGGCTTCAATGTAGCAAGTCACGGAACACAAACCCCAACCAGGTGCGTCTTTCCTACCGGAACGGCAGTAAAGCGGTGATACTCTAAGATCCCTCCGCCACTAACGAAGGTCCAACACCCGGATACTTCGGAGGGAGCCGACACCTTCAACCTGCTTCGCCCTACCAGGAGGACGCGGGAGCTTTCTCTTTTCACCCCTCAGCAGGATTCCCGGTCGATACCCAAAGGTGAGTAGAAGTTAGGTGGGCAAACCACGTTGTAGTACTTGACTGATCTTTCTTGGTCACCAAGGTAGGTCCCAGATCTTTTCCTTTGCGCACAGGTAGCGGCGCCTCCGCTAGTTTTGAAACTTCTGCTGAAAAGCTGCAGCAAAAATATGCAGCGGCAGGGTAGCCCAGATAGCCGGTGTGGGTTCGGCCAAAGGCCTATTCGTTTAGGAGAAAGGTTATGGGTCTTGATTCAACCCTCTAGAGCCGCTGGGCCATGAGCAGCGTGCAAAGAGAGTTCCTCCTCCAACGGAAGTCCACAGGACTTCTATTTTTTTGTCATTTAAATAAAAATCTAAATTGTGAATTCCTGAATAAAAATTGTGTTTTTTCATCATATACTTTGTGTGATTGACCATTTTGTTTTATTTGTTTACATTTTTATAATTTTATGAATTGTAAAAAAAGGTCACATTAGAGAATGATTACTAATAAAACTTTACTTTATATTTAAAACCAACATATTGCACAATAACTATATAAACAAAATAATCATAACGATCTATAATTACATGACTCTCCTACATTACAAAATAACCTAAACTACACTATTGATAACTATATTGAACTTACACTAAAAAAATATACATAAAACTTCAATTACATTTAACATTACTTATTATTCACATATTACGTTTACATCCGAAAATTAAAAAAATAGATACTGCCAATAAATAGTACAACTTTACAATTATTGTATCCAAATAATTCTAACAATTTAGCAAATATAGAATAATGTTGCATAGAAACACTGAATAACGTGATATTTAGAATATTTTGAGATTTGACACACCAATCTAGAAAGTTGCTATGCGACCAGGGAGGATGAAGAGAATTGCACCTTTCACATCTGGGGAAATGATAATTCTAGTCTATGTTATGGACAGATATTTTCCAAAATGCTTAGGGGGTGTCCGAGGGGTCATGCAAGATGAAAGGGACAAAACTATATATGAGACACTACAGTGATGTTAAACATTGAGAACCACTATATTACTAATCCATTAGGAGCCTTTTAAGGACATCTAAGTTTATAAAATTGTTTTTATATTAATATTTGTTTGTGATCTATTGGTAATCTAATACTGAAAAAAGATAAAAAATAAATAAAACATAGTTGTTTTTAAAATTTACATCCCTGCATTTAAAAAAAAATATATATATAATTTCAAATCATAATAAAATTGTTATTTTTTCAATTATAAATTCTATGCTAAGTTCATCATCAATATGAGACATGAAAGAATAATTAGGTTTCAGTGTACCATATTGATCACTTTCATGTCCATACTGGTTCTTACTGGTATCTATTAACATTATGATTGATGTTTTTCTAATTTTTAATTGGAAATTATTGTTATGTAAAAAAATATTAAAAATCTAAACACTCTAAAAATGTTAAAAACTCTAAACTTGATTTTACAAAATCTAAAAATAATGATAAACTTTTTTTAAAAAAAGTACAAATAACAATAATTTTCAAAATTCTAAAAAATCTAAACACTATAAACATTAAAAATGTTATAAAAGTTAGAAACTTTTAACAAACATATGTACAAATAACAATAATAATATCTTATAGATAAAAAAAATAATAATAATAATAGAAAAATAAATTTGTTGAACCTTGTTTTGTATATCTGTATTCACTATTTCAGATAAGAAGAAAGAAAATATTTGTGGTGCTCCTCCTCCCCGTTATGTAAGGCCTATTCTAAATTTGACACCTAGAAGTGAAGCTAGATCCCCACCCTTGCCAATGTCTTTGCTTGACAGACAATTGTCCCCACAGAAAGGAGGTGTCAGGCGCCTAACTGTCGTTCATACACCTCAAGGTACAAATCATGAATAGCTGTTTGTGTTATTAACAGAAACCAATAAAAGATTGTTGAAAACGAAGAAAGCAAGGTTCACAAGAATATTAAAAATGTCTTCTACAGAAGGCATTTTTCTTATATTTTGTACCATTACATTTTTCACATTCAAATTTTTGTAATTGTATTCTTAAATAATCTTTCATAGATAGTGACAATGAAGAAAATAATGCTCCTGAAAGGATGTCATTAACTTCACCCTCAATTCAACTAGGTAATTGTTTATTATCTTTTTATTTACTATATTATTAAATATTATAGTCAAATCAATAAAAAATATATACCTCAAAATATAAATATATTTTTCAGATGCAAGTAGTGAGAAAAACTCTACACTATTTCTGATATTGATAATGACTTGGACATATCTATGGTTTCTAAATCTACACAGACAAGTACATCTATGGAAAATACCACCTCTAATATAAATGGTAATACAATTTTGATAACTGCTTATTAGCAATCTATTTTTATTATAAAAATGGTCTCACAATCCTTAATTTTTTAATATATTTTTTTTCCTTATCTAGATTCCGGGGTACAAATTGTACACAAGTGCAATCCTCTGTTTGTGAAGATTAAACAAATAATGGATACTATCAAGAATTTAAATACACAGGTTCAAAATCTCTACAACAGTTATGTTATGGAAAACAGATAAGCAATGATTACATTTTAATTCAATTTGCTTTTTTTTTTTTTTTTAATTTGCACTTTGATGACATTAAAATTGTCATTTTTTGTATGTTAAAATGGTGAATTTCAAAACCAACAATGACTGTAGTGGCCGGGAGGACCCTCATATCTTTTTTTTAAATGCCTTTTTGTTTCATATTTGTTAAAAATCTGGATGTAATAAATTTTACATTTGGTTCAATTAGATTTGTCTTTGTGTCCAATTAATTTTAAACCTTTAAATGATTAAAAGTAAATTTAGAATAGAATAAGAAAATACAATCAAATAAGAATAAACTTTAATAAAACTATGTACAAATAACAATAAAAATATATTCTGGATCAAAAAAAACTCAATAATAATAACTTCAAAAATTTAAAAAAAAATGCACTAATGCAACCTTGGTCTTTTTGGATCTGGCGACTCTTGGCTCTGATGTCTATCTCTAATAAAATCTAACAAAGTTTGCATAGTATTTTTGAGCCATTTGCACATTATTTTCGGCTATTGCCAAGGCCCTGGTTATATGTTGGTTCCTTTCCCTGTCCATTTCTCTTTGCAATTGAAAGATTTCACGGTCCAGTTCCAACCGTTGCTGGTTGTAATTGTCAAACCTTTCTAAATGTCCAGACAAAATATCCTGAACCTGTCTACTCTCTGCTCTATATCCTCTGGCAAGATTTAACATCTCATTTAGAGCAGCATCTTCCAAAGGTGCCTGCTCTTGGACAATAGGTTCAGCTTGTGGTTGTTCCAAAGGTTCAATTGCCTGTTCTTGAACTACATGATCAGGTGGTGAATTTGGATTTTCATCATCAATATGGGGTTTTATTACAGGCTCATGAATATCCAAATCCTGATCTTGTGCCATCTGTGTTAGGTCAGGAGTCAGGCTTCCGCTTTCTTGAGATCTAACCACTGGTGCTGTAACTGGAACAAGATTCAGAATGACCTCTCTAGAAGAATCATCCTCCTCACAGATATCTAAGAAAAAAAAAAAAAGAAATTTAGAATTTTTTTTTAAAAAAGGGGGGCAGATCAAATTTTGTTCCTACAGTAATGGTTAGAGGGGTTACTATACAAGAGAAATTTATACAGTCATGTTGGATTTAAACAATAAGATTAAAGGCCTTCCTAATAAATAATTGTGATTTTACATGGTAAAACTGTTTGCATATAAAATCCATCCATCTCACAGTCTCACAGTTTGAATATCAATCAAAGTTTAAATTTTAGAGTTACTTTGTACCAATATTATTTGTCTTGTCATCCTATATTTACTTTACAAAAGTAACTTACAATAGAAAATTGGTGCAGAATCGGTCACCATGGCTCTGAAGAGACGTCCAACATCTGCTGTAAAAATAAGAATTAAAGATTAATATCTAATTTATATTAAAATATTTAAAGGTGTATATATAAGTGGTTTAAAGATACATACCAGAGCTTCTTCCAACAGCTGTATCTGGTGTACTGCTCCTTACATCTGGAATAGTATCTGCAGACGATAGGCTGTGGCTGGTATTGGTTGTTGAACGTATATATTGCCCATGTTGTGGTTCTTGTCTTATATTCAAATGCTGTGATGTCGAAGGATGTGGTAGCTGTGATGAAGAGGTAGATGGGGTATGGACAGATGCAGAGGTCGATGCTCGAACAGAACCACCTATGAAATAGTAAATACAGATTTCAATTAATACATTAAATAAAATTAAAACTTTAGGTGCAATTTTTGCAATGCTAATTAAATGTAAAATGTACTCCTATTATTAAATTTTCTACCTTCAATTTGTATCTTTATTTCAAATGCACTAAGTAAAGGGTCACTAAACCCATCTTTCTTTCATGATTCCAATAGAGAATACAATTTAAAAAAAAACATTCCAATTTACTTCTATTATCTAATTTGCTTCATTCTTTAGATATCCTTTGTTAAAGAAATAGCAATGCACATGGGTGAGCCAATGACAAGAGACATCTATGTGAAGCCAACAATCAGCAGCTACTGAGCATATCAATATATGTTTTTCAACAAAGAATATAAAGAAAATAAAGCTAATTACATAATAAAAATAAATTATACAGTTGATTAGAATTGCATGCTCTTTCTAAATCAAACATTTGATGGTTAACTGCAAGGAAAACAGAAACAGAGGCGCCACATGTGTAGATCAATCAAAACTGACAAAATCCAAGCAGGATGAGATACAGGATACTCACAAACGTGAAGGCACTCTCTTGTGCCTGTAGGGGCAGGCTGGTATTTAACAGCAAACCAGCTGGCTGTACCAGGGGATCCCCGTCAGGATATCCTATAGTTGTGGTGGATCTCACAACAGCAACCCTTATCTAGGTTACTTCCAGCAAAAAGGAAAATATGTCCAGAGGGGAGGAAGGCTAGACAGCCTTATGGTTACTGGCAAGGGAAATGCCACACGAACACCAGATTTGTTAAAAAAGTTTCAAGTATTTTATTTTTCAAAAGATAAAAATACCATCAGTGCAACAAATTACAGCTGGGTGTGTTATAAGGCAAGTCTCCTTGTATATGCAGAGATAATAGTGACGCGTTTCTCAGGGAAGACTCTGTTTCATCAGGCTTGTATACTCTAAAACTGTTTAAATCCCCTTTATATAGGGATCAGTAACCATATGTTTGCAATAAACCCTCCCCTTCCTTAACATCAACCAATAAAACCTTTCCTTTCCAAAAACTCCCACTTGTTGCCTTTATTAGAAGTTTATTATAATTTTTTATTATGTAGTCTGTTAACTTAAAAAGGAATCAATGAACAATAACTCTAATGTAGTTGTCTGTAAAATTAGATCTAAATAATGATGTGTCGATTATGAGATCGTTACAAGTGTATAAATGTAAACAAACTCCGTAGGTAATCGTTCCTTGACCAATTGCAAGCCATCTTAAGGAGGCTTGTATAATTTGGGGCATCTAATTGGTTCGTGTGCTCCTAGTCTAATGACTGCAAGTACCATCATGCCTCTGTGCCGGAACTACAAGGAAAATGTGTCTGCGTGATTGTATGTTATTCTCTAACCGGCTTATCTGAATAACTACAAGTACCATCATGCCTCTATATTCTATACCGGAAGTACCCGGATAATGTGTTAGCGTGACTGTTACTTTGTTGTCCTTTTGTTCCTGGAGGGGGCTTGTGCTTATTAATCCATTTAATTGGTTGGTGTCACATTGCAATGAACTGTAGCTGCCATCTTACTCTGATAAACTACAAATACCATCATGCTTCTGTGTGTCATATCAAAAAAACTCTCTGATTGTCTATTAGTCATTCACTTAAAGTTTCCCCACGGAAGCGCATAGGGTGAACCTATGATACTTTTGCATGATGAACATATAGCGCTCCCCAATATGATAGTAGGGGCACCCAAAAGAAATAATAAATAATAAATTGTATATAAAAAAAATAATAATAATAGATACTGTAAGACTCAATATTCTCTCATATGTTGATATGGTGACAATAAATTACAAATAATAAGTGCTATAGGTAACTAAACTATACTATACTCACCCTATATATAAATAATTGTAACTAAAAATTCTCACAGATTTTTCACATAAATATGAAATGTTAGTGCGTATATCAAGTGATTGGTATTAGAAGTGACTTTCCCTTTTCTCCTTATGAGATATGCTAATCCCCGCCATTATAATAATAATAGTAATAATGGTGAGAGTGAAGGATATACTGTGTGAGGTGTTATGTATTATACTAAATGTGTAATAGAGATTAAAAGTGAATGGTCATGTTTAAGACACTTGTGGCTAATGCAACATTAGTGTGTATATTGACCGTTACAAATAATGTGGAGGTGATTGTGAATTCAAAATAGTGTTTTAGACTGCCACATCGTCTAAGCTATATCCTACTGTTGTGATTAAGTGTTGATGTGATTATCTCTAATATGTGAATGCCTATTGTGATATATAATGATGATAAAGTGATTGTGTCACCACGTCAAGTTATCTCAATGTATACGGCTATGTGAATGCAATCTTGTGTACTAGGGGTAATAATGTAATATATTATTGTCCTAATTGGATGTAACTAAGCAACAAGTGAGCTAGGAAAGTCCAGTGTACAAGAGCTCCTACTATTTACATCAATAGGAAAAAGAATACATAGAACATCTCAATAACTGAGAAAATAATGATATATCAAACAATCTGCAAATAAGACCATGTTATACATACTAATCTACAGAAATGTTAGAAGAACCCATAATGAACCTAACACTGTAACCCTGACACCCTATAAAAATAACTTAAGAAAATGCAGCAGAGTCTATAACCTCATTGAAGCCAGTGGGAAATAAACTATTGAATTTGAAGATCCAATAGGTTTCTCTTTGTCTAAGCTTACTAAACCTATTATACAGATTGCTTTTGGGAATACATTCTATTGGAGTGATTTTAAATGGACATTTTCCAGATATATATTTTTCACAGATATGGCGGGATACACTATGTTTAGATGACTTTACTTTGATGTTCCTTAAATGTTCACTCCACCGAGTCCTGACCTTCCTACAGGTCCTACCTATATATTGTATCCCACATTCGCATGTGAGTGCATAAATGACAAAGCTAGAGTCACAAGTCATTTTGTTTTTGATGGGAAATATCTCCCCGGTATTATATGAAACAATCTCAGTGAAACCCTGAGTTATATGATCACACATAAAACATGGTTTCTTTCCACATCTATAAACTCCCATCTTATTGAAGATGTTGTTACCGTTCTTTCTTGTTAATCTAGATGTATTGGCAATATTCCTTTTAGACATGACAACTTTGCTTGGGGCCAATTTCTGTTTGTATGTAGGTGCTCTTTTGAAAACTAATTTTGGTTGTGATGGTAAAGTTTTATTTAAAATCGGATCTTTAAGATGGCTTGCAATTGGTCAAGGAACGATTACCTACGGAGTTTGTTTACATTTATACACTTGTAACGATCTCATAATCGACACATCATTATTTAGATATAATTTTACAGACAACTACATTAGAGTTATTGTTCATTGATTCCTTTTTAAGTTAACAGACTACATAATAAAAAATTATAATAAACTTCTAATTAAGGCAACAAGTGGGAGTTTTTGGAAAGGAAAGGTTTTATTGGTTGATGTTAAGGAAGGGGAGGGTTTATTGCAAACATATGGTTACTGATCCCTATATAAAGGGGATTTAAACAGTTTTAGAGTATACAAGCCTGATGAAACAGGGCCTTCCCTGAGAAACGCGTCGCTATTATCTCTGCATATACAAGGAGACTTGCCTGATAACACACCCAGCTGTAATTTGTTGCACTGATGGTATTTTTATCTTTTGAAAAATAAAATACTTGAAACTTTTTTAACAAATCTGGTGTTCGTGTGGCATTTCCCTTGCCAGTAACCATAAGGCTGTCTAGCCTTCCTCCCCTCTGGACATATTTTCCTTTTTGCTGAAAGTAACCTAGATAAGGGTTGCTGTTGTGAGATCCACCACAACTATAGGATATCCTGACGGGGATCCCCTGGTACAGCCAGCTGGTTTGCTGTTAAATACCAGCCTGCCCCTACAGGCACAAGAGAGTGCCTTCACGTTTGTGAGTATCCTGTATCTCATCCTGCTTGGATTTTGTCAGTTTTGATTGATCTACACATGTGGCGCCTCTGTTTCTGTTTTCCTTGCAGTTAACCATTCTTTGAAGATACACCATCGTTTGGGTGAAGACCGAGAGCTGCCTTATCTATCTATTTCTGGACTTATTTGGACTTCATTTGAACTTTTCCATTTGACCATTTGATACGTCTGTATATACATATTACAACCAATTTTTTATATATTTTTTATTATTATTATTTTTTAATTTTTCATTATTATTGCTTTTAATAATTTTTAGATTTATAATTTTATTTACATATATGGTATAACCAGGGGCACATTGATTGTATTACCATTCCAGTGGTATACTCTGCCCATCATCATTATTCTACCCCTAGTTATTAGCGTCTCCTATAGGGGATTTGTGATATTACATCAGTATCACAAATATCCCTGATAATAAATCAAACATTTGGGTTTCATTTAACTTAAAAAAAAGTGATTTCCATGTTCCATGTAGGCCTTATTTTTTTAAATAAATTAAGCAATAGAAAAAAAAATGGAGTATATTAGAAACTTGAAAATGTTTTTCATGCTCTCTTTATGAATGATGAATGCATAATTTTTGGTTCACTGGAACTTTAAAGAAATAGATACAGAGATAAGTAAACAAATTACTAAATCAATTTTAAAGGGACAGTAAACCAAACATTTTTCAATCATGATTCTGTTACAGAATACAATTTTATAAAACATTAACGTAAGAGACACATTTTTGGTGCAGACAATTAAACAATATAAATATTAATTTGGAGATTAATTTATAATTACCTCAAATATCGCTATCACAGTCATCGGTTATGCCCTCAATGACCTCCGTGCCAAGCCTCTGTAAAACTTTTCATTCAAAGTCAGTCAAATCTGCGACATAAGGTTGTCCGCCTCCAGTACCTCGTGCATATTGCTTTTCTTTGGCAATTTTGGCTTTAGTTTGACACTTTATATTGTTGACCCTTTTTTGCAGGAG
The DNA here is from genome assembly GCF_027579735.1 of Bombina bombina. NCBI lineage: Eukaryota > Metazoa > Chordata > Amphibia > Anura > Bombinatoridae > Bombina > Bombina bombina. Next base: position 489,949,988 of record NC_069502.1, read on the forward strand.
TCAATATCTTTTTTAGTTGGTCCTTGAGCACTCACAGCGTCACTAATTTTTTCCCAAATAAACCTTACGAGCACCGGGGGTTTGCTTGACTCGACTACCATAAATATTGTCATAATATTCAAGTACTAGATCAACAAGTACAACATTCTGTTGATGAGAGAAATTAGGGTTGCGAGTCTTCTTAGAAGTAGCTGAATCTCCGGAGCAAGCCATCTTCTCAAAGTGAATACCGAAAAGTAAATAAACAATATTCTAAGATTTCTGGGAAAATGCACATTCTTATACATGTCAGCAGCCAGACGTTGCCGCTTGTCTGACAATTATGACACCTAGATGGTCACGTGGGTGAAGAACTAAACCAATTAGGTTGCAGACTGCTTCGTAACTTTGCTCTTTCGCGCCGAATGAAGCTTCAAATTTATCAATAATCCGATTGTCTTCGAGACACAATAGACGCAAAATTTTACGGCTTGGTTTTTAGTACATTCATGTAACAAAGTTCTAGCCGCATGGTGCGAATGCCGACGGGGTAATTCGATACGAAATTTCAAGCCTTAGTACATGGCGCCCATAGGGCTTCAAAGAGCTGGACAGGGAAGTAAGCATTCCAACTCCTCAATCTCAGTTAAGCCTTAGAAACTCAGAACCTCCACCATTTGAACATACTTTTATATTAGGTGATCATAAAGACCTATAGACCCCCAAGATTCCTTGTTTTAAAGCCAAGAATACCCACTTTAAAATAAAGCTTCTATATAAGTTTTAATACCATGGCTCATGGAAGCCTATGTACAGATCAAAGTTACATAACTATACCAAAAGGCCCTTTACTTTATTATTATTATCATTTGTTTGTATAGCGCCGCCAAATTCTGAGTTTTTCTGGGACACACACACACTATTGTTGATAACCTCCTTTATTAAAATACATATATTTTTATAGTTTGAATCTGATGGGTGTCCTGAAACAAAAGATCAGTTAGAATTGTTGGGGTCTGGGGGATTAGAGGAGCCCCTTTATAAAAGCAAAACACTGATACCTACAAGTTATATTGGCATGTGTGTAAAATTGACCAATCATTTCACCTTTATGTCTGCATCCATAAAAAAAAAAAAAAAAAAGAAAGAATCCTTTTTTTTCTTAATTGTGTGCTGTTAAAATTTTGCTATAGGCCAATTTTTAGAAGCTGAAAACAAAAATAGTGGAGCTTAATTATTAGGCCAGCAGGGGTGTATTTAAAGGGACACTGAACCCAAATTGTTTCTTTCATGATTCAGATAGAGCATGCAATTTTAAGCATCTTTCTAATTTACTCCTATTCTCTTGGTATCTGTATTTGAAAAGCGAGAATTTAAGTTGAGATGCCGGCCCATTTTTGGTGAACAACCTGGGTTGTCCTTGCTGATTGGACAGCACCAATAAACATGTGCTGTCCATGGTCTGAACCACAAATTGGCTGGCTCCTTAGCTTAGATGTCTTCTTTTTCAAATAAGGAAAGCAAGAGAACAAAGAAAAGTTGATAATAGTAGTAAATTAGAAAGTTGCTTAAAATTGCTTGCTCTATCTGAATCACAAAAGAAAAAATTTGGGTTCCGTGTCCCTTTAAGGATAGGAGTGTCATACTCAGGTATAATTCCTTTATTAACTCTATTTAAAAGTAATAGATGTCTCTGTTATCTCCTGGCATTTGTGGTGTTCCCATTGTTATTTTTATAGGTAAAGGATTTTAATTTAGCAACAAACCACAATTAACAGTGACAGCATTGTCACTATGTAACTACTGTGTCACTATCATTTTACTTAAAGAGACACTGAACCCAAATTTTTTCTTTCCTGATTCAGATAGAGCAGCAATTTTAAGAAACTTTTTAATTTACTCCTATTATCAATTTTTCTTCGTTCTCTTGTTATCTTTATTTGCATCTAATTTTTTTTTTGGTTCAGCTCTTGTTTATTGGTCGGTTAAATCAATCCACCAATCAGCAAGCAAAACCCAGGTTTTTCACCAAAAATGGGCCGGCATCTTAATTTTACATTCTTGCTTTTCAAATAAAGATACCAAGAGAATAAAGAAAATTTGATAATAGGAGTAAATTAGAAAGTTGCTTAAAATTGCATGCTCTGTCTGAATCACAAATGAAAAAGCTTGGGTTCAGTGTCCCTTTAAGTGGTGCTTCATAGACGTGAATCACACATATTTATAAGAATGAATTTCAGCTTTTAACATTTGCATGCCTTGTGCTTGGTTAAGATAATATTGTTTGCACAGTCCAGTAGTGGTTTTGAATAGCCTTTATTTATAAATTCCTAAATCATGTAGTATGCAGGTATAATGAGATCAATATTTAATAAATATAATTGGATTTTGTATTTGACTTCTATTGAAATACATTTACTAGTAAAAAAAAAATCAATAGAATTTAATACATTTACTTTAACTTTCTATTCTTACATTGGGGTTGATTACAATCCTTTAATAAATGTATTTAATGGTTTTCTACAGAACTGTTAAAGTCTTTGGGGATGTTTGTATATAAATCAGTTGATTAGTTTTTTTCTAAAGCATTGTGATTTACCTCATTATCAAAAAAAAACTGACTGTCTTTATATGTATTTCAGTGGGAATTATATAAAAGACACTACATATGTTTGTTTACACAATTTAGTATTCATATCATATGGCCTAATTTAGAAACAAAAACATCAACATAAAATGTAACATTAAATCATAAACTTACTAACCAATAGAATTTAAAATCAAATATATCAAATTTATATTAGAACATAACTATTTTGAATCTGTGTTTCAAATTTGTATATGATTGTTGCATCTAGACTAACAGATTATACATAACATTAAACTCCTAATATAACCTTTAGTTTAGTGCTGGGTTTTTTTTAATTTTTTTTTTTGTGTTAATGCTTGAATAGAACTGTGTTTTTAGGTTCCACAAAAATGTTAAACACATAATTAAAATAAGCTACACATCAGCAATGCACTGCTGATTCTAAGCTTAACATAGCCAGCAACATATTTTTGGCTCAGCATCAAGGGTTAAACATGGTTATGTTCATGAAATAGTGCGATAATAAAATGTTATGGAACATTAGAGCACTTTGATAATACTTATTTTTATTTTCTTAAATCACATCAGTTCTCTTTTCCCATACCAAAGCATTTCCAAATTCATATACAAGTATTTTCTGACTGTTAGGAAAATAAAAAGGAGATAGGAGATATTTAAAGTGGGTATATTAAAATGTAGAGCTAAAATGAATTTAGCAAACACTGTCATTGATTTGAGAATTGAAAATGAATTAATAGACCATTAATTAACTTGTTTAAATCTCACAGCATGTCATTTCAACAATGTGGCAAGTCTGAGTCTAACCCCAAACCGCTCAGGAGTCAAAGAGGACTGCTAATTCCAAGCAGAAACAGCTAAAGAGCTAGGGCCCGATCCGATATGAAGCGTCGCCCGCAAAAGCCGGCGACGCCAAATTTTGCGCTGGTTTGGTATCCTATATACGGCGTAACTTAGAAGTTACGCTCGTATATTTCTGCCTTCGGCCGTAGTTTTATGGCCCATAGACAGGTATACCAAACCAGCGCAGTTTGGTATCGAATATACAGCGTAAGGACTTACGTGGCGAAAATGGAGAAATCTTACTCCATTTTCCCCTCGCCACAAATTGCAGGCGTAGTAAGCCTTACGCTGAGTATTGGAGCCCCGTAACTCCCTAAACTGGCTGCAAAATAAAACCTAACACCTAACACATGCGCAATGTCTATCTACCTGTCAACCGCGATCCCCCACCGCATCCCTAATAAAGTGTTTAACCCCTAAACCACCACTCCCGGACCCCGCCGCCACCTACATTAAATGTCTAACCCCCTAATGCAGGGGTGTCCAAACTTTGCTCTCCAGAGGTTTTGGAACTACATTTCCCATGATGCTTAGCTAGATAAAATGCTGGCTGAGCATCATGAGAAATGTAGTTCCAAAACCTCTGGAGAGCAAAGTTTGGACACCCCTGCCCTAATGTGATCCCCCTACACTGCCGCCACCTACATTAAAATTATTAACCCCTAATGTAATCCCCCTACACCGCCGCCATCTATATTAAAATTATTACCCCCTAATGTGAGCCCCCTACCCCGCCGCCACCTATTTTAACTATATTACCCCCTAATGTGAGCCCCCTACACCACCGCAACCTATATTAAAATGATTAACCCCTAATCTAATCCCCCTACACCGTCGCCACCTATAATAAATGTATTACCCCCTAAAATGTCCCTACCCTAAACTAAATTACAAATAGCCCTGAAAAGGGCCTTTTGCAGGGCATTGTCCCAAAGTAACCAGCTCTATTACCAGCCCTTAAAAGGGCCTTTTGCGGGGCATTGCCCCAAAGTAACCAGCTCTATTACCAGCCCTTAAAAGGGCCTTTTGCTGGGCATTGAACCAAAGTAACCAGCTCTATTACCAGCCCTTAAAAGGGCCTTTTGCGGGGTATTGTCCCAAAGTAATCAGCTCTTTTACCTGTAATCTAATCCCACTACACCACCGCCACCTATATTAAATATATCAACCCCTAATCTAATCCCCCTACACCGCCACCACCTATATTAAATGCATTAACCCCTAATATAATCCCCCTACACCGCCGCAACCTATAATAAATATATTAACCTCTAATCTGACCCCCCTACACTGCCACCACCTATATTAACTATATTAACCCTAATTATATTAGGGTTAATATAGTTAATATAGTTATTATATTATATATATTAACTATATTAACCCTATCTAACTCTAACACCCCTAACTTAATTATTATTAAAATAAATCTAAATAAGATTAATAATATTAACTAAATTATTCCTATTTAAAACTAAATACCTATAAAATAAACCCTAAGATAGCTACAATATAATTAATAATTACATTGTAGCTATTTTAGGGTTTATATTTATTTTACAGGTAACTTGGTATTTATTTTAACTAGGTACAATAGCTATTAAATAGTTAATAACTATTTAATAGCTACCTAGTTAAAATAATTACCAATTTACCTGTAAAATAAATTCTAACCTAAGTTACCATTACACCTACACTATCAATAAATTAATTAAACTACAAATATCTAAACTCAAATACAATTAAATAAACTAAACTAAATTACAAAAAACAAACACTAAATTACAAAAAATAAAAAAGATTACAAGAATTTTAAGATAATTACACCTAATCTAAGCCCCCTAATAAAATAATAAAGCCCCCCAAAATAAAAAAATTCCGTACCCTATTCTAAAGTACAAAGTAATCAGCTCTTTTACCAGCTCTTAAAAGGGCTTTTTGCGGGGCATTGCCCCAAAGTAATCAGCTCTTTTACCTGTAAAAAAAAAACTAACGACGAATGAAGGTTCCTTTAAATGACGTCATCCAAGATGGTGTCCCTCGAATTCCGATTGGCTGATAGGATTCTATCAGCCAATCGGAATTAAGGTAGGAAAATTCTGATTAGCTGATTGAATCAGCCAATTGGATTGAGCTTGCATTCTATTTGCTGTTCCGATAGAATGCGTGCTCAATCCGATTGGCTGATCAAATCATATCAGCCAATCGGAATTCGAGGGACGCCATCTTGGATGACGTCATTTAAAGGAACCTTCATTCGTCGTTAGTCCATCAGGCCAGCTGGATGTTCTGCATAGGAGGTCTGAAGATGGAGCCGGAAGAAAGAAGATAGAAGATGCCGCTTGGAGGAAGACATTGGCCGGATGGAAGACCTCTTCTTTGCCGCTTGGATGAAGACATCGCCCGAATGGAAGACCTCTTCTTTGCCGCTTGGATGGAGACATTGCCCGGATGGAAGACCTCTTCTTTGCCGCTTGGATGAAGACATCGCCTGGATTGGATGAAGACTTCGGCTATGCTGGGTGAAGATGACTCAAGGTAGGGAGATCTTCAGGGGTTAGTGATATTTTTTTTAAGGGGGGTTTGGGTGGGTTAGAATAGGGGTATGTGGGTTGTGGGTTGTAATGTTGGGGGGGGTATTCTATTTTTTTTTTACAGGAAAAAGAGCTGATTACTTTGGGGGATTAGATTAGGGGTTAATACATTTAAAATAGGTGACGGCGGTTTAAGGGGATTAGATTACAGGTAAAAGAGCTGGGACAATGCCCTGCAAAAGGCCCTTTTAAGGGCTGGTAATAGAGCTGGTTAGTTTGGGGCAATGCCCCGCAAAAGGCCCTTTTAAGGGCTGGTAATAGAGCTGGTTACATTGGGACAATGCTCTGCAAAAGGCCCTTTTCAGGGCTATTTGTAATTTAGTTTAGGGTAGGGAAATTTTAGTATTTTAGGGGTTAATAAATTTAATATAGGTGGCGGCGGTGTAGGGGGATTCGATTAGGGGTTAATAATTTTAATATAGGTGGCGGCGGTGTAAGGGGGTCAGATTAGGGGTTAATATAGTTTAAGTAGGGGGTTCACATTAGGGGTTAATATAGTTTAAATTGGTGGCGGCTGGGTAGGGGGCTCACATTAGGGGGTAATAATTCTAATGTAGCTGGCGGCGGTGTAGGGGGGTCACATTAGGGGGTAAAACATTTAATGTTGCAGGCGGCGGTGTAGGGAGTTCAGATTAGGGGGTAAAACATATGTAGCTGGCGGCAGGGTCCGAGAGTGGCGGTTTCGGGGTTAATATATTTATTATTAGTAGTGAGAGGGGGGATTGCAGAAGGAGGGGTAAATGTGTCGGGTTATTTTTGGGAGGCGTGTTAGACAGTACGAGAGATTTAATACTTTAGTAAGGTTTTGTAGGCGACGGCAGTTTCTAAAGTGCCGTAAGTCACTGGCGACTCCAGAAATGTGTACTTACGCAAATTTCTGAACATCGCTAGTTTGTCCGACTTACGGCACTTTAGCATCTGACGGCGCCATATATGGGATAGCTCGAGTTGCGAGCTGAAACTATGGGCGGCGCAGGTTTCCACGCTTGCGCCGAAACCTGCGCCGTATATCGGATCGCGCCCCTAATCTTTAGTAGCACTTGCACAACTCTGACAAACACAGGCTGTGTCTGCTCAGTTCTCCATGAATCCCAAGTGGTATTTTTACTATGTGTTTAACTCCTTTGTGGGTGTTAAGCACATAGACTCATAGGGTCAGTACTGCTAAAATTACATGTTTTAAAAAATTAGAGCATGTAATTTTTGCATTACACTTTCCCTTTAAAAAGACATTAAACAAAAAATAAACTTGAAAGAGCACAATTTAAACTTGTTAATTGCACTAGTCAGGAAATAATCACTATATAGTTAAGCATGCATGATATACAACTTTACACTACTTTTATTGTTTTTAAACATTTTAGGTGGTGTCTATTTACCATTATTGGAAATTTTTTGCAAGCAAAAAAAATAAAGAAAATATGACCTATGTGGGAAGCTATTGGTTAAATATACTGTAACTTTAAAGGGACACTAAATTCAAAATTAAAATAGCATGATTCAGATAGAACATGCAGTTTAAAACCAATGTCCCTATTACTTCTATTATCTAATTTCCATTGTTCTTTCGATATCCTTTGTTGAAAAGCATACAAAGGTAGGCTCAGGAGCAGCAATGCACAACTGGGAGCTAGCTGATGATTGGTGGCTGCCCATAAATTATTCTTATCATTGGCTCATCCAATGTGTTCAGTTTGCTCCCACTAGTGGTTTGCTTCTCTTCAGCAAAATATATAAAGGGAATGAAGCAAATTTGATAATGGAAATAAGTTGGAAAGTTATTTTAAAATTGTATGTTCTATCTGAATAATGAAAGAGGCATTTGGTTAAGTGTTTTATGTCCCTTTAAAGCCTCAAATACATTAAGTGCCAGATTACAAGCGGAGAACTACTTAGCTCTCCTCCTAAAGCGTAAACTTCACTAGAAGTATTTTTTTGCATGTGTGGGTTAGCATGCAAATTATAGGTTGAAAGTAAAACTTTTGCGCTCAAGCGAAACCCGATGTGTGCTTGCTAAAGAATTAGGATATAGCGAACACTTTAACTTTTTCTCACCATAGACTTCAAAAGAGAGCACAGAAGAAAAAAAACTTACACTCATGGCTTGCATGCTAACCCGACAGGAATAATTAATATTTCACATTCCAAGTTTCTTCTCATACATTTTATTTTAAAGGGACAGTCTACTCCAGAATATTTTTTGTTTTAAAAGATAGATAATTCCTTTATTACCCATTCCCTAGTTTTGCATAACCAACGCAGTTATATTAATTTGCATAAATAAAAAGAGAGAAGCGCTCAACCTAGGAACGAACAATAGCATAATAGCTTGTTCTATGGTTAGTTACCACCCAAGAAGTAGCCTCTTTTTGCTCAACATGTGCCGTTCACAGAGAAGAACTTTCCTGAAGCATATTAGTCTAATCCTGACTTAGCAGTACAGTCCAGCCCCAAAATACCAGGCAACCCCTCTCTGAACGAGAGAAACAGCAAAACCCCAGACGTACATTTCAGCCTATCGCGGGCCTCGTCAATGAGGTGCAACCATATCCCACTAGGCACACTGGGCAACAGGTCCACGTCTGGAATCCCGCATAACACTTAGGGAGACTTCATGCAGTGTGCGGCATATGGTATGAGCACTGAAAGGCTGACCGCCCACCTCTTCAACCTCTGCAGCAATGCTGGCAGCACTCATACATCTATTTCCCAAAGACAAACTCTGGATATGATGCTGAGCATGTGCACTCAACTTCTTTGGTTGACCATGACGAGGCCTGTTCTGAGTGGAACCTGTCCTGAGAATCCGCTGTACGGTTGTATGATCTTGCCCACCGTGCTGCAGCTAAGTTTCAGGGTCTTGGCAATATTCTTATAGCCTAGGTCATCTTTATGTAGAGCAACAATTCTTTTTATCAGATCCTCAGAGAGTTCTTTGCCATGAGGTGCCATGTTGAACTTCCAGTGACCAGTATGAGAGAGTGTGAGAGCGATAACACCAAATTTAATACACCTGCTCCCCATTCATACCTGAGACCTTGTAAGACTAACAAGTCACATGACAGCAGGGAGGGAAAATGGCTAATTGGGCCCAATTTGGACATTTCCACTTAGGGGTGTACTCACTTTTGTTGCCAATGGTTTAGACATTAATGGCTGTGTGTTGAGTTATTTTGAGGGGACAGCAAATTTGCACTGTTATACAGGCTGTACACTCACTACTTTACATTGTTGCAAAGTGTAATCTCTTCAGTGTTGTCACATGAAAATATATAATAAAATGTTTACAAAAATGTGAGGGGTGTACTCATTTTTGTGAGATACTGTAAATATATATATATATTTTTTTTTTTTTAAATCTTTTTTATTGAAGTCATAGATCAATACAAAGTATAGGGTATGTCTCAACACATTCACAAGACAATGTATACAAAGCATAATTAGGAGACAGTATATTCTAATATCTCAAACATTTCCATAAATTGTGGGCTAACACTTAAAGAGACTTCAGTTTTGTTTTAGAGTATAACAAATGTAATAAAAACAACAAAATGGTCCTCTCCTAGTTGTATGTAAAGAAACGTAAGGTATCTATTCAGATAAGGGTAAGACTAGTGAGGGGGTGACTCTATAATTATATGGGGAAGGGGGATGCAGCGGGCAAGAGCCGCTCAAAATATAATAGGGAGGGAGGTGGGGGGGGAAATGGAGGGCGGAGCCAACTAGTATGTCTTTATCAGAAGCAAATTTAGGTGGGGCTAGAGCATAATTACTTAGTATAAGCGGAATCACACTTATCAACACCTTTGTACTCCAATAGTGGGAGCCTGAGAAGATATAATATATTATCTAGTGGAGGGGAGGACGTTAGAAAAGCTGGAGTCTGGGGGACCTGGGGTACCTCTGGGTGAGCCCCTCTCCTAGGGAAGTGCCACCTATAGGCGATGTGGGAAAAAGGAGAAGGGATATGACCCGCAGGCATTAAGTACCGGCGGGAAAGGGAGGAGAGAGGCTCCATCAAGACAACTATTATGAGCTAGTAAAGTGAGCAAGAGCATAGCTCAATTAGGGATGATAATCATACAGTCACAGAGAATGATAGCCAATACCAAAAAAAAAAAAAAAAAAAAAAAAGAAATATGAATATAACACAGCATTTAAGCAGAGAGAGGTCATATACACCACCATAAACAACAATAACTATTAAACATAATATAGAACAGGTTTTAAACTTATTACCTAGTTACTGTTAGTGATTCATGAACTAGTATATTGCTGGCAGTAGAAAAAACTCCCCTTAAGATGTCCAAGCTAATTGTACCGTGTGTTAGTAATTTTAATATATGTCCTAAATATTTGTGTCAATTAGCCGCCTATCAAAAGTACATAAGTTACTATATGGTATACCGGGAGGGGAGTATAGGAAGCTAGTATTGTAAAGGCTTTCAAAGAGTGCAACAGTTATATGATATTAGTCAACAGTACAAACTATAAACTGATAGACATAGAGCCACATATAGGAAGGCTATAGGAAATGTGAGAGTCTCAAGCGAATGACCTAAATGGTTAGAACCCTGGGTTAAATAATGCCTTTAGTGGTTAAAATCCCTCTAGTTGTAATGTATGCGAAAAGTGTCTGTCTAAGCTATTATAGCACAGGCTTTCTACAGAAGTCTGCTAATAATGTTGTATATGACCTGTCTCCAATAATACCTATGGGTTACTCTTATGTTAGTTTAAGTTTATAGGGAGATAGAACTGAGTATATGTCACAGCATAATTTTCAACTAAATCCACTCATTGGTACTATCCTATTTTATCTAGTATCATATAGAGAGTAAGAAGACTCGTTACAGAGTAAACCTCATTAGAGTAAATTTGAGTCAAGACATTAAGTTATAACTACTACAAACATGGGAATCGGAGGGAAGATAACAGGCTTAATTAAGCATATGAGGTTTTTATGAAAATGTTGCTATAGTACCTAACGTTATTGAGCTCCTGACAGTGGAGGAAGTGCTTTACTACGCACCTAAATACCCTGATGTTAGGAATATATAACCTGTAAGTTACACAGACATAAACATACATCAGGAAAGTTAGTTTGAGGGGTCCAAATGACTTTGGGAGTATTGAGAGGGAGTCTCTAGGCATCCTGCAACATTCAAAAGACAGTACTAAACAGCAGAGAGCCTGCCACAATAAATAAAATATTCACATGTGATCCAGACACTCTAGGAGAAATGTGTGTCAAATTATGATATACAGCAGTAGTAAAGATAAGCGACATACATAACAATGGGACCCATATATCTAATATAAATATAACATTTAGATGAACTTGATAACACACATAACAACAATAAACAGGCTTACATATAACATATGCTAAGGTGGAGAAATTGTGTATGACCAGGTAACCAATATGGGTCTATATTGTAACCAAGTGTGAGATAGTAGTATTTGTCTAGAGAGAAAAGTAGCTTATGTAAAGTATACTTGTGTTAGTGTTGAGGATCAATAAATAGATACTGGGATATCCTAAGAGATATATGTGGTAATCTAATATTAAGATTATTCCCTGAGGGAACCCAAGTAATGCTCTATTAGTTAAATGTAATAGCAAACCACACTTTTAGCACTAATTAAGATTACAAAGGCTGTATACTAGCGGCAACATTATAAATAAAATCAACCTTCACAGCTGCTGACAAGATCTACACGTACTCACAAATTAGAGTACCCAAGGCAGAGCAAATGTTTCTGGACAGTGTCAGCCTGACACAGTATCGTTAAATCTGGCCATGCTCCTGTGTGAGTTATGCCCCTTCATTCAAAAATATATATACCATGATACGTAAAACAGAATGTATAACAATTGGAAATATACAGCTAGACATGCAATTAAATAGAGTTACAGGTAATTACCCATAGAAGCAGAGTAGGAGTAGTGTAGTTCTCGAACAGGGATCTACATGTATAAACATATTATGTGAGAAAGTTTACTGTATTTACTGCAGCCTATATGAGTTGACGCCATTTTGCCTATTGAAGGTTAACCTTCAAGAACAAACGTTATGCAGACTTTCATTAGAAATTACACATATTCCTTATAAGTCACTAATAAAGATATAGGAGCAGGTAACATGCAAGTATTAACAGGGCAGTGACATATTGCAGTCAAATAGGGCACAAATATTGCCACACTCCAGATTAGTGTAGAAAGGTCCAAGCATATAGATTACAGACTGGGTTTGCAGTTTTTATTCAGGAGCTGTGGTTTAATAGAATGTCTCAAAGGAGCGCATATTATATGTGTTCAAATTAGCAGTACCCCTTACAGTCATTTTCTAGTTAGACGAAAGGCCATCTGATCGAACCCTTAAATCTGGCCTGCACCGGTAGGGGATTCAGCCGACACCTTCTCTCACACACAGGGTTTTAAGAACAGAGTAGGTAAGTATATCAGGATGGTTTCGCAGCCAGGAACGGCGGCACTGGATAGCCCAAGCAGTCAGGTCCCACTTGCGAGGAGTTAGTTTCCCTGCCGGAGCAGATCTCAGTGTTCTCTTTCTGTTAGCTCCGCAGCCATTATACTGAAACTCCCCCGTGATATCTCTCGGCCGAAATCGCTTACCCATGATGAGCCACCGCGTTGAGACCTCCATCAGAGCCTCCATTGTAGAAGTGTCCAGAGCGGTGAGCGCTACAAGCGGCTGATTCAAGTACTCCCTTAGTTGCCCATATCGATTTTCTGTAGGACTCCGTGTCTTAAGCTTTTTAGGGCTCAGGTATGGTTGCAGGTTTAGGCATAGGGACTTAGCAGGCAGCGGGCGCTGCACAGTCTTAACCTGAGGGAGTCCTGCTGATCCTGGCTCAACGGCCGCCATTTGGAGCGTGTCAGCTGCATAGTGGTGCATCGGTTTGCCATTTGTATTTCCCATTAAAATGTGAATTGAGTTCCCATCAGGCTGCCCTTCTTGAAATTGCTCAGAGCAAGGTGCAGTAATCAGTGAATCTCCTGACTGGCTTGCCATGAGGATATCAGATTGAAGTATGCAATAAGCGCCATCTTGGCTATGCAGCTCTGCAAAGACCGATCTCAAGCTGCTATATTGGCTGTCAACTTTATCTAGCAATCCTGTCAAAAGTGAAAAGATGTGTGTAGAAAAGTCCTCCATCTTAAGAGCAAGACCTGAGAAAGATTTTGGGTCCTAAGGTTCTGCAAATTAAAGTTTTACCAATTATTCTTAAGGAGCTCTGCTGTGTAACGTCTGTCTCCTTTGGTAGTTGGCTCCGCCCCCTGTAAATATATTTTTATTTTTTATTTTATTGTTTTTCCTTGTGGATAATTTTTATATATACAGGTGACCCTCGGTTTACACTGGTTCAATTTGTGCCGTTTCAGAATAACAACCTTTTTTTTTCAGTCATATGACTGCTATTGAAATGCATTGAAAAGCAGTGCACTAATTAAAATAGCCAGTAGGTGGAGCTGTCCGCTTGTGTTGCAGAAAAGTTAAGCAAGCAAATTAATCTGTGTACACAGATCAGACCAGAGCTATCGAGCAACAAGATCTAGCAGCTATTTCCGTATTATCTTCCTGTAACTGCTTATTGATCACTGCAGACTGAAATGCATAGAATAGGTGCAGACCCAATTTTATCTAACATGCTAATAATGCAGAGAACTGATTGCAGAAAAATGCAAGTAAAAAAACGTTTTTGTTCATTAAACTTAGTTTGATTATATTTTCTGTGTTGTGTGATTATTTTATTAGGTTATAATACTGTTTTAGCAAATATTTTTGCTCATTTAACTTAGTTTAATTATATATTCTGTGTTGTGTGATTATTTGATACTGTTTATAATGCTGTTTAGCATTTAAAGTCTTCATTTCAAAGCTTTAAAAATAATATATTAGGTGTTACTTATGTCAATTTTGAGACGGGCATGGAACTTACAAAGTGAAGGGTTTTAATATCACTTTTCACCTCGCCATAATTTAAAAAGTTGTAAATATATAGAGAAATTTTATTTAAAATAAAAATAACCTTTTCCTGTATGTGAAGAACATTGGAATGTTAAACATTTACAGTAAATACACAGTATAACACATTTGTATAGCCATTTGCAGTCAAATACATGGCCAAATGCAGTATTCCTTTGAACCCTTATAAAAAAAAATTAATAATATTTATATGACTCATTTTAATCAGATAGTGATTATATGAGTGCAACGGTTTATTTTAATGTATTCATGTTTATGTTGTGTTTGGTGCAACTTTTATTTTATACCTAACCCTTTATGCAAGGTCTTCAGTCGCGCTAACCCGGCATGCGTTAAATTTGAGCTAGAGCGAACATGTTTACTTTCAAGTTTTAATATGCGCACAACTTAACACAACCGTGGTATTACATTATCACTCATGCGCAAATGTTAACAAACCACTTTTCATCTAGTCCTAAGTAAGCATTTTATAGAAACTAAGGCCTAGATTTAGAGTTGGGCGGTAGCCGTCAAAACCAGCGTTAGAGGCTCCTAACGCTGGTTTTTACCGCCCTCTGGTATTTGGAGCCAGTCATTAAAGGGTCTAACGCTCACTTTCCAGCCGCAAATTTTAAATACCGCAGATCCCCTTACGTCAATTGTGTATCCTATCTTTTCAATGGGATCTTTCTAACGCCGGTATTTAGAGTCGTGGCTGAAGTGAGCGTTAGGAATCTAACGACAAAACTCCAGCTGCAGAAAAAGTCAGTAGTTAAGAGCTTTCTTGGCTAACGCCGGTTTATAAAGCTCTTAACTACTGTGCTCTAAAGTACACTAACACCCATAAACTACCTATGTACCCCTAAACCGAGGTCCCCCCACATCGCCGCCACTCTATTAAAATTTTTTAACCCCTAATCTGCCGTCCGCACGCTGCTGCTAGGTACGTTATACTTATGTACCCCTAATCTGCTGCCCCTAACACCGCCGACCCCTATATTATATTTATTAACCCCTAATCTGCCCCCTCAACGTCGCCTCCACCTGCCTACACTTATTAACCCCTAATCTGCCGACCGGACCGCGCCGCTATTATAATAAAGTTATTAACCCCTAATCCGCCTCACTCCCGCCTCAATAACCCTATAATAAATAGTATTAACCCCTAATCTGCCCTCCCTAACATCGCCGACACCTAACTTCAAACATTAACCCCTAATCTGCCGACCGGAGCTCACCGCTATTCTAATAAATTTTTTAACCCCTAAAGCTAAGTCTAACCCTAACCCTAACACCCCCCTAAATTAAATATAATTTAAATCTAACTAAATAAATTAACTATTATTAAATAAATTATTCCTATTTAAAGCTAAATACTTACCTGTAAAATAAACCCTAATATAGCTACAATATAAATTATAATTATATTGTAGCTATTTTAGGATTTATATTTATTTTACAGATAACTTTGTAATTATTTTAACCAGGTACAATAGCTATTAAATAGTTAATAACTATTTAATAGTTACCTAGTTAAAATAATTACAAAATTACCTGTAAAATAAATCCTAACCTAAGTTACAATTAAACCTAACACTACACTATCAATAAATAAATTAAATAAACTACCTACAATTATCTACAATTAAACCTAACACTACACTATCAATAAATAAATTAAATAAACTACCTACAATTATCTACAATTAAACCTAACACTACACTATCAATAAATAAATTAAATACAATTCCTACAAATAAATACAATTACATAAACTAACTAAAGTACAAAAAATAAAAAAGAGCTAAGTTACAAAAAATAAAAAAATATTTACAAACATTAGAAAAAAATTACAACAATTTTAAACTAATTACACCTACTCTAAGCCCCCTAATAAAATAACAAAGCCCCCCAAAATAAAAAATGCCCTGCCCTATTCTAAATTACAAAGTTCAAAGCTCTTTTACCTTACCAGCCCTTAAAAGGGCCCTTTGCGGGGCATGCCCCAAAGAATTCAGCTCTTTTGCCTGTAAAAAAAAACATACAATACCCCCCCCCCCCCAAATTACAACCCACCACCCACATACCCCTAATCTAACCCAAACCCCCTTAAATAAACCTAACACTAAGCCCCTGAAGATCTTCCTACCTTGTTTTCACCATGCCAGGTATCACCGATCGTTCTAGGCTTCAAAATCTTCATCCAAGCCCAAGCGGGGGTGGCGATCCATAATCCGGTGGCTGAAGAGGTCCAGAAGAGGCTCCAAAGTCTTCATCCTATCCGGGAAGAAGAGGCAATCCGGACCGGCATCTTCTATCTTCATCCGATGACGACCGGCTCCATCTTGAAGACCTCAACCGCGGACCCCTCTTCTTCTTCCGATGACTTCCCGATGAATGACGGTTCCTTTAAGGGACTTCATCCAAGATTGCGTCCCTTGAATTCCGATTGGCTGATAGGATTCTATCAGCCAATCGGAATTAAGGTAGGAAAATTCTGATTGGCTGATGGAATCAGCCAATCAGAATCAAGTTCAATCCGATTGGCTGATCCAATCAGCCAATCAGATTGAGCTTGCATTCTATTGGCTGATCGGAACAGCCAATAGAATGCAAGCTGAATCTGATTGGCTTATTGAATCAGCCAATCGGATTGAACTTGATTCTGATTGGCTGATTCCATCAGCCAATCAGAATTTTCCTACCTTAATTCCGATTGGCTGATAGAATCCTATCAGCCAATCGGAATTTGAGGGATGCCATCTTGGATGACGTCCCTTAAAGGAACCGTCATTCGTCGGGAAGTCGTCGGAAGAAGAAGATGGGTCCGCGGTGGAGGTCTTCAAGATGGAGCCGGTCGTCATCGGATGAAGATAGAAGATGCTGCTTGGATCAAGATGGTTGCCGGTCCGGATCGCCTCTTCTTTCCGGATAGGATGAAGACTTTGGAGCCTCTTCTGGACCTCTTCAGCCGCTGGATTATGGATCGCCAGCCCCCGCTTGGGCCTGGATGAAGATTTCGGAGCCTGGAACGATCGGTGATACCTGGCATGGTAAAGACAAGGTAGGAAGATCTTCAGGGGCTTAGTGTTAGGTTTATTTAAGGGGGGTTTGGGTTAGATTAGGGGTATGTGGGTGGTGGGTTGTAATGTTGGGTGGGGTATTGTATGTTTTTTTTTACAGGCAAAAGAGCTGAATTCTTTGGGGCATGCCCTGCAAAGGGCCCTTTTAAGGGCTGGTAAGATAAAAGAGCTTTGAACTTTTGTAATTTAGAATAGGGTAGGGCATTTTTTTATTTTGGGGGGCTTTGTTATTTTATTAGGGGGCTTAGAGTAGGTGTAATTAGTTTAAAATTGTTGTAATTTTTTTCTAATGTTTGTAAATATTTTTTCATTTTTTGTAACTTAGTTCTTTTTTATTTTTTGTACTTTAGTTAGTTTATTTAATTGTATTTATTTGTAGGAATTGTATTTAATTTATTTATTGATAGTGTAGTGTTAGGTTTAATTGTAGATAATTGTAGGTAGTTTATTTAATTTATTTATTGATAGGGTAGTGTTAGGTTTAATTGTAACTTAGGTTAGGATTTATTTTACAGGTAATTTTTTAATTATTTTAACTACGTAGCTATTAAATAGTTCTTAACTATTTAATAGCTATTGTACCTGGTTAAAATAAATACAAAGTTGCCTGTAAAATAAATATTAATCCTAAAATAGCTACAATGTAATTATAATTTATATTGTAGCTATATTAGGGTTTATTTTACAGGTAAGTATTTAGATTTAAATAGGATTAATTTATTTAATAAGAGTTAATTTATTTCATTAGATAAAAATTATATTTAACTTAGGGGGGTGTTAGTGTTAGGGTTAGACTTAGCTTTAGGGGTTAATACATTTATTATAGTAGCGGTGAGCTCCGATCGGCAGATTAGGGGTTAATTATTGTAGTTAGCTGGCGGCAACGTTGTGGGGGGCAGATTAGGGTTTAATAAATATAATATAGGGGTCGGCGGTGTTAGGGGCAGCAGATTAGGGGTACATAGGGATAATGTAGGTAGCGGCGGTATACGGAGCGGCAGATTAGGGGTTAAAAAAATATGCAGGTGTCAGCGATAGCATGGGCGGCAGATTAGGGGTTAATAAGTGTAAGGTTAGGGGTGTTTAGACTCGAGGTACATGTTAGAGTGTTAGGTGCAGACGTAGGAAGTGTTTCCCCATAGAAAACAATGGGGCTGCGTTAAGAGCTGAACGCTGCTTTTTTGCAGGTGTTAGGTTTTTTTTAAAGCTCAAACTGCCCCATTGTTTTCTATGGGGATATCGTGCACGAGCACGTTTTTTAAGCTGGCCGCGTCCGTAAGCACCGCTGGTATCTAGAGTTGCAGTGGCGTTAAATTATGCTCTACGCTCCCTTTTTGGAGCCTAACGCACTGAAAACCCAGCCATTCTGTGAACTCTAAATACCAGCGGTATTTAAAAGGTGCAGGAGAAAAAAAGCACGCGTAGCTAGCGCACCCCTTTGGCCGCCAAACTCTAAATCTAGCCGTAACAAAATAAACAATTTTGATATCAAACATTAAAAAGTAATCTCAGATTCAAGTATCACTCTACAAGGGAATAGACTTTATTTTGTGCCTCTGAGGTTTATACAAACATATTAATTTGTCTCTTGTAACCATTCAACAAAACAAAGCAGTGTTAATTAGCTGTTACTAATTAATAGCAGTCAAACTTTTCCATTATATTTACTACTATTGTTCTCTTTTGAAATGCTCACCTGATTGAAGATATTACTTAAAGGGATGTGAAACTCATTTTTTTCTTTCATGATTCAGATAGAGCATGCAATTTAAAGCAACTTTCTTCTAAATTTTTCTTTGCTCCCTTACTATCTTTATTGGAAAAAGAATGAATGTAAGCTTAGTCCATTTTTGGTTAGGCATCTGGGTAGTGCTTGCTGATTGGTGGCTACATTTAGGGACAGATTATCTGAATCGGCCATTTGGAATGAAATGTCTACGCAAAATTACATACCTTCCCCTTCAGAGTGTAGCAGCAGATTCAGAATTCATGCTCAACCTCCCTAAAAAAAAGGATATCATATCATGGCTTTTCCAATTTCTGCCATGTCAGACAATAGAGCATAATCCAAGCTTTGGAAACTTTCTGTACCAAGACAACAAAACATTTGCTTGATCCAATCAAAAACCTCCTCACACATTTTGTCCAGTAATGAAATGTCATAATAAAAAAAAACTGTGATCACAAAAAACAAAAGTGCAATAACCTTTTTTGTTGTTTTGAGTTAGGGGCAGCTCGTCAGAATACCACTTACTTACTAATAAGGACTAGATTGTAAACAAGCAACAGAAATTAAGACGTAAAAATAATAAATGATAAAAAAAGGCTTCACATATCTGTCCATAATTGGTTTCAACAAAGATTATTTGATTAGAATCCTATAAACAAGCAAAAAAGAAGGCGCCCATAGCGTAATATGTTCAAATACAAACAGTGGGTTAGAGATGTGAATAAATTACATTCACATTTACCAAGGCACTATCAAGTGCTATTCTGGCAGGCAGTAGTCTGGCTAACTCTCCTCCCATGCCAGGAAACAGGTATAGGCTCTCTCTTCCTTTAAATAAATTAAAAGAGAAAATCCATAGCGTAGTATGTTCATAAAACACAGGAAATACTGACTATATATTTATATATATTACACTCACATTTGGTGAAGCACTATCAAGTGCTGTACTCGCAGGAGTAGTCTGGCTAACTCTTGCCCCGTGTCAGGAACCAGGTACACAATCTCCTTTCCCTCAAATGCCAAATAAAAATGGATCCATAAAAAGGGGTAATGCTGGATTAAGAGAACCGCATCACAACCCCAATAAAAATGTGTATAAAAATAGGTTTGATAAAAATAATGTTTTATTATATCAAAACACATACACAGTGAAGCGTTTCTCTGTGGATACACTGTTTCATCAGGCTGATATTATTACAATACATTTGTGAAGCCTTTTATACACATAGGATCCAATCAAACATGTAGAGAACATATACAATCCCCTCCGAAAACCCTCCCCTCAATTAAGAATGGTGCTAAAAGGCCATGATTTTAACATAATATACAACACAATGCTAAATATGTATCTCCTAATAGTGACCAAATTCACATGAATGTAGTATAAGAATACATTTGGAAACATACAATTAATCAAAAGTGTTTGCTAAAGCGTACTCGATAACTCCGTGTGTCTGAGTTAATTGGTTATGGTTCCGATCACGTAATATAATGTCCACAAAATGTAGATACATTACTCAAGATGAGCAATGCGATTGGACAACTCGGCACTCATGTGGGCGGGACAACAACCCTCAGAGGGGCAATCAGTGTGCCAGATCTACAACTCCCACAATCGGCAAAGTACCTGTGTGCCTGTGAGCATGCCTCTCCTCCTCCTTCCTCCTCCCCGTGTCGCTTGCTATTAGCAAAAACAAACATTCCTCTAGCTGTGCACTCAATAGTGCAGAAGTATTTCTAACGTAGAAAAAGTTTTGAGTGCATTGATTTTAAAACAATGAATGCACAAACTGAATGTTTATTTATATAAATATGAGGCACATATGATGTTTATACAGCACTCAATTAGCATCACAGTGAGGGAGCATTCTGATAATCCTTCTCTTAACTTGATTTATACAATTATCTGCCATGCACATCACCTGACTGCTGTGCCTGTGAGCAACGTGCATTACAACATACCGGCATACATAGCAGCATAGAGCTCAGTATCACCATTCTGTTTGACAACACTCTTAACTGCCTAAAAATCCTTTATTACTAGATTTGGAGTACATTTATGAATTTAAAGCAGGTTAGTTTACAGAATTTGCAGCAGGTGTTTAGTGTCCCTTTGATGTATGTCAATAGCTATATATGTAAGGGTTATCTAGATCGCTCCCTTACTTGATATTATTCAAAAGTACAGGTACTCCTTGTATACCCGCTAAAAGAGGAATACATCAAATAGTTCAAAAGAAAATGGCAAGATTTAGCCTTATAAAAACCAGTCACCTAGATTACGAGTTTTGCGTTAGCCTTAAAAAGCAGCTTTGAGAGGTCACAACTCTGCTTTTTTCCTTACGCTGGTATTACGAGTCTTGCAGGTACAGGTGTACCACTCACTTTTTTTCCGCAACTCGAAAATACTGCAAATCCACTTACGTCAGTTGCGTATCCCATATTTTCAATGGGACTTGAATAACGCCGGTATTACGAGTCTTCCTAAAAGTGAGCAGTACATACTGGTACCGCATTTAAAAGTCAGTAGTTAAGAGTTTTATGGGCTAACGCCGTAACATAAAACTCTTAACTAAAGTGCTAAAAAGTACACTAACACCCATACACTACCTATTATATTAACCCCTAAACCGAGCCCCCCCCCCCCCCACATCGCAAACATTAAATAAAAATGTTTAACCCTTAATCTGCTGAACCGGAGATCGACGCAACTATAATAAATATATTAACCCCTAAACCGCCGTACTCCCGCATCGCAAACACTAGTTAAATATTATTAACCCCTAATCTCCCATCCCTAACATCGCCGCCACCTACCTACATGTATTAATCCCTAATCTGCCACCCCTAACATCGCCACCACTATATTAAATGTATTAACCCCTAAACCTAAGTCTAACCCTAACCCTAACCCCCCCTAACAAATATAATTTAAATACATCTAAATAAAATAACTACAATTAACTAAATTATTCATATTTAAAACTAAATACTTACCTATAAAATAAACCATAAGCTAGCTACAATATAACTAATAGTTACATTGTAGCTAGCTTAGGGTTTATTTTTTTTACAGGCAACTTTGTATTTATTTTAACTAGGTACAATAGTTATTAAATAGTTATTAACTATTGAATAGCTACCTAGTTAAAATAAATTCAAATTTACCTGTAAAAT
Organism: Bombina bombina; assembly: GCF_027579735.1. Taxonomy (NCBI): domain Eukaryota; kingdom Metazoa; phylum Chordata; class Amphibia; order Anura; family Bombinatoridae; genus Bombina; species Bombina bombina. The sequence continues at coordinate 489,971,993 of NC_069502.1, forward strand.
AAATCCTAAGATAAGTTACAATTACACCTAACACTACACTATAATTAAATTAATTCCCTACATTAAATTAAATTAATTACAATTAAATAAAATAAAATAAAGTACAAAAAACCCCCCACTAAATTACAGAAAATAATAAAATAATTACAAGTTTTTTAAACTAATTACACCTAATCTAACCCCCCTAATAAAATAAAAAGTCCCCCAAAATAATAAAAATCCCTACCCTATACTAAATTACAAATAGCCCTTAAAAGGGCTTTTTGTGGGGCATTGCCCCAAAGTAATCAGCTCTTTTACCTGTAAAAAAAAAATAGAATACCCCCCAACATTAAAACCCATCACCCACACACCCAACCCTACTCTAAAACCCACCCAAACCTCCCTTAATAAAACCTAACACTAACCCCTTGAAGATCACCTTCCTTGAGAAGTCTTCACCCAACCGGGCAGAAGAGGTCCTCCAGATGGGCAGAAGTCTTCATCCAGACGGCATCTTCTATCTTCATTCATCTTCAAGACATCCGCCGCAGAGCATCCTCTTCTGTCTTCATCCGACGACTAAATGACGGTACCTTTAAGTGACGTCACCCAAGATGGCATCCCTTCAATTCCGATTGGCTGATAGCCAATCGGAATTAAGGTAGAAAAAAATCTTATTGGCTGATGCAATCAGCCAATAGGATTGAAGTTCAATCCTATTGGCTGATCCAATTAGCCAATAGGATTAAGCTTGCATTCTATTGGCTGTTTTTTCTACCCTAATTCCGATTGGCTGATAGAATTCTATCAGCCAATCAGAATTAAAGGGAAGCCATCATAAATGACATCACTTTAAGGTACCGTCATTTAGTCGTCGGATGAAGACAGAAGAGGATGCTCCGTGGCTGATGTCTTGAACATGGACCCGATAGTGGCGATGCTACTATCCGTCACACTTGAAAAAACGTGTTCCTGTTCCACGGCGTAGATTCCGGTAAGATCGTTTTTCTTTATAAATGTACTGTAATGCAATTGTGTTCCCGAGAGGCTATCACCTTGCGGGCCTAACTTATCATAAGGGTTTCAGTGAGTCTCCTTTAGTATCTTGGAATCAAGGGTTAATATCTCCTGAGGGGGGTTATTGAACATGTGGGTTTATAATCATGTTTGTTATGTGATTCAACCTGCTTATGTGTGGTGTTTACGGTCTTGTGGTTGGAACATTGAGGCTTTTGGAAGTGACGCGTTCTGCGTTTTTTTGGACTATACGTTCAACTTGTGGTCGGGCGTGGTTACACTCCATCTTCTATTTTCACATTCCCGACTGTGTGGCAAAAGAGAAATTCTGGTTTGCAGGGGTCTGGTCATAGGAGGTGGTGAGTGTCCCAGCCATTGTGGGTGTCAGGTGCCGTTTTTGTGTCAATCTTTAGTCCATATTTACCTTTCCTCTATCCAGTTATGGAGGTTTCTGATGCTGAGATGGTGCAAAATTCAGATTCCGTTATGGAGGATTCTGATACCGAGACTATTTTAATTTCAGATTCAGATTCTGCATCCGGTGAAGAATCCAGTTTGGCCTTGTTGACACATATCAACCAGTTTTGTTCTATATGCCATATGAGAGCGCCTGGTTCCTCAGGTTTGGGGAATCAAGGGTCAACTGAGCCATCCTCCTCTGGGGGTCCTGTCCTCCAAGAGGCGAGTTCCCTACCACTCCATACTTCTACACATGCGGGTAACCCAGTTTATAATTATTCCTCCATGCAGGGTGGCGTGTTCTCCCCAGAGGTTGCAGCATGTTTTTGCTTCCACATATTTTTGGCTATTATTCATCTGCAGAGTCCGGACGTATATGTGCGTTTGTGCTTGTGCCCTATTGTCCTAGGGCTATCACCTTGGGGAGGGCCTGTATAGTTCCCTGTGGGGGTAACTGTCCCTGAGTGTTGTGCCTTCTGTTATAGAGTGGCGCGTCTTCGCTTCCTACTAAGACATGTTTTTTAGTTATTAAATGATCCTATCTTTCTCGGATATGGGAATTTTCAGTCTGCTTTGAATGGTACACCTCAGTAGACACGTGGGATGATGTCATCTCCTGATTTTTCTTGTTTGAGATCCTTCCCAGTTTGGATTAGGGCTCCATTCGTCTGATCCTGCAGTAGGCCTGTTTCCTTATTGGGCGTTAACCTACGGGTTGCATTATATTTTCTTTTTATCTGGTTAGGTTGTCTTTATTTTGTTTATTATTTTCCTTCGGGAATCTTACACTGGGATTGATGCTCTCTTTTACATTAGCAGAAGTGTTTTTGGGGACATGTTTGTCCTATATTTGTCTGTTTCTCTTCTTCCCCTCTGAGGGAGGATTTATACGGCCTGATGGTTGAGACCCAGATGCAGGCTGGTCCTGTTGGGTTCGATTCTGTCTTGTGGCTGTTCAGACATGTGGCGCCGTTCTGATTGGTGGGTCCGGTCAAGGTGCTGAGTGCTCATGTTATCTTTTCTTTTTCATTCAACTAAGCATTCTAGAGGACCTGTGGGTCTACAAGACAAGAAAGATTGTCTCAGTCCTTATAGCCTTCGATTTGGATGACTGGGTCAGTGTATTCTACACTGCATCTTTGTATGGCATCTGGTATTTCCAGATCCTAGTGTTCAGCTCCCACGTGGTGGAGAGTTAAAGGGCTTAGCGCCTTCTTCTCGCCATGTGGCGGTTTGGTCTTTTTTCTCTTGAGGTTTGAGGAATGTCCTTGGACTGGTCCTCAGCAGCTAGTAAGTTAAAGGGTAGTTTTGCTGCCTTGCAGCGGTTGGGTTGCAGATTAATACCAGCTGCATCCATTGCACATTGACTGTGTACCGTCTAGCTGTTTTTATGAGAATTTTTTGATCTCCCTCTGTGATCTCAATGTTAGGCCTCCTTTTAGAGGCCTGGGAGATGTTTGTTCCCTGTTGGAGACACTGGGAGTGGTCTCCTTGGGCTTGTTTGGGGTTCCTCCCGGAACTGGGGATGGTTTGTGCCCTTTCTCCCTGTGCTCATCTGCTTGTGCGGAGGTGTTGTGGAGAACAGCCTTTCCTCAAGTGGTTTTGACTTTGAGGTATCCCCTTGCCTTATTGTCCTGAGGCTGTTGGTGAGTTTAGAAGCTCTAGCATCATTGCACAACGTTTTACTGCCTTGGCTCCTTGGAGAGTGGGACTTCGGCAAAGGGTGGTCTCTTTCTTAGGTCGGGACTTGCAAGTTTTTCTCATTATCTAGGTGATCTGGATATCGCATTTAGTATCCTCTGTAGTCTTGGTTGTTATTTAGATGGGGTGTTAAGTTTGTGGGTACTGTTTATCTAAACAATTAGGAGTTCGGGCCTGTTCTCCCTGGGGCTTCTGGTTGCTGGTTTTCCGGGCTCCAGAGTTGGTTTGGGGTTTCCCAGTTCCTGGAAACTTGGGCTATGTCCTTTTGCTCGGATTCTTGCTCTGGTCTTGTATGGCCAGGTTTTTCTGAGTGTTGTTGCTCGTTGGGGCTTATGTTGCACCTTAGATGGTTTCCCTTAGTCAGCTTGTCAGTATCCGTTGAATTCACGGCTCTGTTGGTGAATGGATTTGAAGTATCACTGATGCTGCTATTGCGCATTGACTGCATGTTAGCAGGCTAGTTTTTGTGGAAATCAATTTCAGGTGGGATTGTTCTCTCCTTTATCCTGTAGCTTTGCAGCTTTTGGATGGTGCTGCCTGTTAGCCCATTCCCCTTCTTCGGTGAGAGCTTAGTTTCCTTTTATAGAGAGGTGGGACCTGTGAGTTCCCTGGCTGAGGAGGTTTCTCTCTCTTGATATGTTCAGTTTAAAGTCTTACTGGCTCTGTGTCGAGACTAAGTGGGCCTTTTTGCTAGATCCTTGGGTCTGCGATCCTGTTGTCGGTTCTAGGGAGTCGGGTTGCACCTGTGCTCCGGTTTTGGGGTGCTTCTGTTTTGCTGTTTAAAACCATGGCTGGGGTTTGCACCTGGTTGGGAGTGGGTTTTGAGAGCCGTTGTCATCTTCAGAGTCTAGGTGGACTAGCTGGATGGCTAGTTCTGCATTCTCATGCTCGGTGGCTACTCTGTACTGTAGCAGAGTTCGGGTTGTTAGTTTGTTCCCTGGTGAGGTCTCTTCAGCCTTTCTTCCTTTTGAGGTTGATATAATGAGCAGCACTTGTGTCCCTTAAAGGGGATTAGCCACATTCACATAGTAGCTAGCTGGCTACCTAAGCTTCAGCAAAAGGTCTAGGATTGTTCCATCTCGGGTTCAGAGTGTCACTCCTTTTCTTGGGGGACCTCACGGAGGTTATGATCCTCTTTTTTTGGATGAACTGTGGGTAGTTCTTGCAACCTGGATTGCCTAGAGGGTGCCCTCTGTCTAGGAGTTGGCTTTTGCTCTCAGCAAGTATTCCCAATGTCATCCTGAGGATGGGAGTGTGTTCTGAACTTAAGATTTTTCATCTGGGTCTGCTACAAATATTTTTGTACCGGGATACTTCTCTGTTCCCAGTTCAGGACTCTGTAAGGACTCCATCCTCTGTTATCCCTGGTGCTTTGCATGACGTTTGAGAGAACGTTTTCTCTGTTTCTTTGCCCGGTCCTACACCTACGGTTTACGGGGTCTAGGCATGGTTTTCCCTTGTGTATCGGGTCCCATTTGGGCCTTTTGTGCGCTGGGCTTGCTCTGTTTTTTTTTCTCTTTTCTGGATGTGACCCTTCAGTCATTTTCTTTCATTTCTCCTGACCTTCTCCCTTTGAGAGTTTAGGCTGGTTTTCCCTTCTTTAGTGAGGGGTGTGTGAGGAGGAACCGTATGTTGGGTGATGGTTTCTCTTAGAGGCCTGTTGGCTCAGTTAAGTCAGTTTTTTAAGGTCTCTGGCTTGGCTCTAGACTATCTGCAGGTCTAAGTCATCGGGACCTTTCCTTTCAAAGTTTCTCGGCTTTAGACAAATCTGTTTTTTTTTGTGGGTAGTGAATTCAGGCTTGGTGCCCTCAGTATGGGCCGCCTACTGTACCCTCCCGTCTTGGCATTCAGTGTCCTCTATAGCTTGGGTATTGTTTCCCAAAAGTAATGAATGCAGCTGTGGACTATTTCCATTTAAGAAGAAAAACATAATTTATGCTTACCTGATAATTTTCTTTTCTTCTGATGGAAAGAGTCCACAGCTCCCCACCCATAATTTTTATGCTGGGCCTTCTTATTTATCCTTCTGGCACATTTCACCCTGATATTTCATCTACTGTTCCTTGTTCTTCGGCAGAATGACTGGGGGATGAGAGGAGTGGGAGGAGTATTTAAGCCTTTGGCTTGGGTGCCTTTGCCTCCTCCTGGTGGCCAGGTTTTAAATTCCCAAACGTAATTAATGCAGCTGTGGACTCTTTCCATCAGAAGAAATGAAAATGATCAGGTAAGCATAATTTATGTTTTCTCTGCCTGTATACCAAAGACCAATACTTAGAGCAAATGGTTAAAAATTAGCATTTTATTGCTTATCTCTCCTACCTCTTACTATAAGTGTAATTTATTTTGGCTTTGCTCACACAGTTTTTCTATAGCCTATAATTAAGCATAGAAACTTTTAGTATAGGTGGGGATACCACAGGCAAAATTAGCTTTTTTAAATGCCAAAATAAATTAAAATTAGCTATTTGTAAACAATGTTATATACTCCAGCAGGTAAAATGGATAATTAGGAACAAATTAAAGGGGAGAAACATTTAGGGTATACTGTCCTTTTAACTACAGTTAACTACCTTTACCACGTCAGCCTTTACTAAGCCTTTCAAAGTTATTAAGCCTATTGCTCATCACAATTGATATATTAATGTACCAGTGTCCTCTTAACCCTCTATGGCCTAGGCCACATAGCACCTAAAAGCCTTCACTTCACAAACACCTCCTAGTGCTCAAGGGCCCAATACATTACCCTCCCGGCAAAATAACCCTCTGCATTTAAGACTTCTACAGCCTATTGCTCATCACAATTGATATATTAATGTACCAGTGTCCTCTTAACTCTCTATGGCCTAGGCCACATAGCACCTAAAAGCCTTCACTTCACAAACACCTCCTAGTGCTCAAGGGCCCAATACATTACCCTCCCGGCAAAATAACCCTCTGCATTTAAGACTTCTACAGCACCTACGGCTCCTCCCCAACACCTAAATGACCACTTACACTCTAATTCTTAATCTTCCCCTTAGTTTGGACCTGATTTGGATTCCCATCTATCTATATGTTTTTTGTTTTTTTTGGTGTTTGTTTTTTACAAAATCCTAAATAGCTAAGAAATTAAACTTTAATGAACAAATTTAAAAAGGTGCATCACATTTCCTGCTTTGGTAGCATAAACATATACAGAGCCAGGCTTTAATTAGAATGTACGTTTGCAAGTTCACCTGTTCTGTCGATCATTTTATGTAAAGATGGTTTACAGCGACTCAAGGGCAGAGCCCTCTTCCGTTAAAGTTTATATAATTGCCATGTGATTATTGTACTCCATAAATGTATACAGGGAGTGCAGAATTATTAGGCAAATGAGTATTTTGACCACATCATCCTCTTTATGCATGTTGTCTTACTCCAAGCTGTATAGGCTCGAAAGCCTACTACCAATTAAGCATATTAGATGATGTGCATCTCTGTAATGAGAAGGGGTGTGGTCTAATGACATCAACACCCTATATCAGGTGTGCATAATTATTAGGCAACTTCCTTTCCTTTGGCAAAATGGGTCAAAAGAAGGACTTGACAGGCTCAGAAAAGTCAAAAATAGTGAGATATCTTGCAGAGGGATGCAGCACTCTTAAAATTGCAAAGCTTCTGAAGCGTGATCATCGAACAATCAAGCGTTTCATTCAAAATAGTCAACAGGGTCTCAAGAAGCCACTTGCCACCAGTTTGGCCATATTTCAGAGCTGCAACATCACTGGAGTGCCCAAAAGCACAAGGTGTACAATACTCAGAGACATGGCCAAGGTAAGAAAGGCTGAAAGACGACCACCACTGAACAAGAAACACAAGCTGAAACGTCAAGACTGGGCCAAGAAATATCTCAAGACTGATTTTTCTAAGGTTTTATGGACTGATGAAATGAGAGTGAGTCTTGATGGGCCAGATGGATGGTCCCTTGGATGGATTGGTAAAGGGCAGAGAGCTCCAGTCCGACTCAGGCGCCAGCAAGGTGAAGGTGGAGTACTGGTTTGGGCTGGTATCATCAAAGATGAGCTTGTGGGGCTTTTCGGGTTGAGGATGGAGTCAAGCTCAACTCCCAGTCCTACTGCCAGTTTCTGGAAGACACCATCTTCAAGCAGTGGTACAGGAAGAAGTCTGCATCCTTCAAGAAAAACATGATTTTCATGCAGGACCATGCTCCATCACACGCGTCCAAGTACTCCACAGCGTGGCTGGCATGAAAGGGTATAAAAGAAGAAAATCTAATGACATGGCCTCCTTGTTCACCTGATCTGAACCCCATTGAGAACCTGTGGTCCATCATCAAATGTGAGATTTACAAGGAGGGAAAACAGTACACCTCTCTGAACAGTGTCTGGGAGGCTGTGGTTGCTGCTGCACGCAATGTTGATGGTGAACAGATCAAAACACTGACAGAATCCATGGATGGCAGGCTTTTGAGTGTCCTTGCAAAGAAAGGTGGCTATATTGGTCACTGATTTGCTTTTGTTTTGTTTTTGAATGTCAGAAATGTATATTTGTGAATGTTGAGATGTTATATTGGTTTCACTGGTAAAAATAAATAATTGAAATGGGTATATATTTGTTTTTTGTTAAGTTGCCTAATAATTATGCACAGTAATAGTCACCTGCACACACAGATATCCCCCTAAAATAGCTAAAACTAAAAACAAACTAAAAACTACTTCCAAAAATATTCAGCTTTGATATTAATGAGTTTTTTGGGTTCATTGAGAACATGGTTGTTGTTCAATAATAAAATTAATCCTCAAAAATACAACTTGCCTAATAATTCTGCACTCCCTGTATATACACTTTTTGTATATGTCTTCTTTTTATTGAACCGCATAACTGCATACTTAGAGGGACATTGAAATGCACATAGATGAATTACATCTTTGAATAGAAACATAATTGCATGTATTGGCAAAAATGCTTATAGAAAAGTTATCACTGTTTTAGTGTTAACATTTTCCTCTGCACGTGCATGTGAAGTATAGCTAGATATTCTCAGTGCAACAGCATTTTAAACACAGCAGTTGCTCAGAACACAGGTGGGGCTTGTAGCTGGATTTTCCCTTTAATGTTACAACATTGAGTATTATTTTACCAATTTATAAATAAATGATAATATTAATAATGACTAATGAACTTCTAACAGTTAATTCCGTTGGTAGGAAGAACCTACCAACCTAACTCCTGCTGTGCTGATAAATGGCTAGATTACCAATGGAGCTCAAATAATGCTCCCGCTTGAGGGCTTATTGCGCTAGAAGTAATATTTTTGCTCTTGTCGGGTTTCACTCGTATTACGAGTTGGATGTGAACTGTTTTCACTCTAGTGGTAACCCAACTAGAGCAAAAACCCGAAGTTAGAATATCATGTGCACGTTCACATATTCCTCAAATAGAGTTAATGGAGAAACAATAAATGGAAAAAAAACACCCCACTCTCACGCAAACACGATTGCATATTCTAATTTGCGCTAACCCCACATGAAAATATCAATATTTCTCATTCCAATATTCTGCACATAACAGAATATCTTCTATTTATTCATAAATAAATATTTTTACATATATCTGATGGTATTTTTTTACAATATTTATTTATAACTATATATATATATATATATATATATATATATATATATATATATATATATATATATATATATATATTATATATATATATATGATTATATATAGGTATAGATATCTGTATATATCTATACCTATATATAATCATATATATATATATATTTATATATATATATATTTATATATATAGTTATAAATAAATATTTTTACATATATCTGATGGTATTTTTTTACAATATTTATTTATAACTATATATATAAATATATATATATATATATATATGATTATATATAGGTATAGATATATACAGATATCGGTTCCTCGTTTTTTTCTTTTGTGTTTTCTATACAGATATATATAGGAATATATTTAGAAATACTTACAACATACTCTGCTATGTGCTGAACATTGGAATGCATAATATTTACAGTAAATATATATTTAAAACCTTCATTGAAAATGAATATTGCATAAATATGCTTTTACATGTTTTCATCTACTTAGCGGCAAAGAGCTCCAATGCAATTCTTTAAATGTCTATATATGTATACATATGTATTTATGTGTTTATATGTGTATATATGTCTGTAAATACATATATACCCATATAAATGCTTATGTACGCATATAAAGACACACACACACGTATATATATATATATATATATATATATATATATATATACACACTATGAGCAAAGAAGGACTAAATGACATACATTACTGTCACTTTAAAGAAAGGGAAATTTGCACACAAAAACGTTTTAGAGAGAACAAAGTTCCTCTTAGACATGTGCACGGCTAAAAAATTCGGTTCATTTTCGGTTCGGATCGATTCGGACTTTTCGAATTTCGTTTCGGATCGAATCGGATTCGGCAAAATTTGAATAAATTTGTTTCGGATTTATTCGGATCCGAATAAATTCGTTTCGGATTTATTCGGATTCGGCTGAATTCGGTTCTATTCGGTTCCGAAATTCGGTATGTTTTAGTACACTAAGTCACTAACACCCATAAACTACCTATGAACCACTAAACCGAGGCCCCCCCACATCGCAAACCCTATAATAACATTATTTAACCCCTAATCTGCCGATCGGATATCGCCGCAACCTACATTATAGCTATTAACCCCTAATCTGCTGTCCCTAACACCACCAATCCCTACATTATAGTTATTAACCCCTAATCTGCCCCCCCAACGTCGCCGCAATCTAACTACAAGTATTAACCCCTAATCTGCAGACCCGATATCACCGCCGCCTACATTATAGCTATTAACCCATAATCTGCTGTCCCTAACACCGCCGACCCCTAAATTATAGTTATTAACCCCTAATCTGCCCCCCCCCAACGTCGCCGCAATCTAACTACAAGTATTAACCCCTAATCTGCCGACCCGATATCGCCGCCACCTACATTATAGCTATTAACCCCTAATCTGCTGTCCCTAACACCGCCGACCCCTACATTATAGTTATTAACCCCTAATCTGCCCCCCCCAACGTCGCCGCAATCTAACTACAAGTATTAACCCCTAATCTGCCAACCCGATATCGCCACCACCTACATTATAGCTATTAACCCCTAATCTGATGTCCCTAACACCGCCGACCCCTACATTATAGTTATTAACCCCTAATCTGCCCCCCCCAATGTCGCCGCAATCTAACTACAAGAATTAACCCCTAATCTGCCGACCGCAAATCGCCGCCACTATAATAAATGTATTAACCTTAAACCGCCGCACTCCCGCCTCGCAAACACTATAATACATTTTATTAACCCCTAATCTGCCCTCCCTAACATCGCCGCCACCTACCTACAATTATTAACCCCTAATCTCCCGCCCCCAACGTTGCCGCTACTATAATAAGGTTATTAACCCCTAAACCTAAGTCTAACCCTAACACTAACACCCCCTAACTTAAATATAATTTAAATAAAACGAAATAAGTTTACTATAGTTAAATAAATGTATCCTAAATAAATTAACTTGTGTGTTTATACAATAATTATTGATGAAAACAAAGTGACAATCCATACAATCATTTTCTTATATATAAAAACTTAATAACATAATTCTCCAACCTTCACATGCACAATACAAACAATAGGTTTGTAATTCAGACTTCCATTCAGATTCTCATTATATACTTTTTAATGAATTATTTTATTTTCCACGTACACACTTTTTCTCTCTCCTGATACTATTATTATTTTTAAATATCCTTTCTGTAAATCCAAAGAAACAGTGCCTATCACACCAAAATATTTAGTGAGGTTATATATGCAACTATTTGTAGTGAATACAAGGTGATAAGATTGCTTCATTCACTTTTTTTATTTTTTCATTTGGCAACCAACAGGTTAAAAGTTCAGATTCCTACAAATACACACATTCTATTCGAACCTTGTTAATCAGTCTAATTTTTAAATTGTAAAAGCTGGGATCCTGTGTAGGCTCCACAGCTGAATGCACACAAATGTTTTTCTATTGGATCACACATCTGATGACAACTTCCTTTTTTGATATACAAATGTGTATAAATTGCTAACAATTGGTAATGATGACATTCACTTTTTTATCTGATGAAACAACCCCTGGAGGTTGAGAAACGCGTCATAAGTATTAAAAGTCATTTTTATTTGAAGTTGTCTGTGTTGTGGTTCATCTAATACCAACGGAACAACACATAAAAGATTACACCTTTGCAGCACCTGAAGTCCAGCCAACAGGAGATATTCACAGAGTTGCAACCAGGACAAGTGCCTTTGGAACCTGGCTTCCACAGTGTACTAGCCACTGTTAAGTGCTAGCCTGCTTTTTTGCACTGGTCACAGCACAGTGCCATACTATTTGGTAAGCATAATACTTACTTTTATCTGTACCTGCATTCCAGACGATATCACGCTATTGTGGCGCCCTCTCTCCTTCTTTTATCTACAGTTGTTCCACACTCTCTGGGATCAAGAGGAGCAGCCAGACCCACCATTCCCATTAGGAGGATATCCATATTCCTTTATTTTACTACCAGCTTATGGACAGTAAATAGGACTAACACGGTAGATCTGAGCTACTATATTTTAAGTCTATTATTTGGTTTTACATTTTATATTGTTCTCTTTTTCAAACATCAGCGCTCTTTTATATCCCTTTATTGGGATATTTCCATTTTTACCCCCTAACTTAAATATAATTTAAATAAAACAAAATAAGTTTACTATAGTTAAATAAATGAATCCTATTTAAAACTAAAGACTTACCTGTAAAATAAACCCTAAGATAGCTGCAATATAACTAATAGTTACATTGTAGCTATTTTAGGATTTATTTTTATTTTACAGGCAACTTTGTATTTATTTTAGCTAGGTAGTTATTAAATAGTTATTAACTATTTAATAACTATTGTACCTAGTTAAAATAAATACAAAGTTGCCTGTAAAATAAAAATAAATCCTAAAATACTTTGTATTTATTTTAACTAGGTACAATAGTTATTAAATAGTTAATAACTATTTAATAACTACCTAGCTAAAATAAATACAAATTTACCTGTAAAATAAATCCTAACCTAAGTTACAATTACACCTAACACTACACTATCATTAAATTAATTAAATAAATGAATCATATTTAAAACTAAATACTTACCTGTAAAATAAACCCTAATATAGCTGCAATATAACTAATAGTTACATTGTAGCTATTTTAGCATTTATATTTATTTTACATGCAACTTTGTATTTATTTTAACTAGGTACAATAGCTATTAAATAGTTATTGACTAATTAATAGCTACCTAGTTAAAATAATTACAAAATGACCTGTAAAATAAATCCTAACCTAAGTTACAATTAAACCTAACACTACACTCTCATTAAATAAATTAACTACAAGTACCTACAATTATCTACAATTAAATAAACTAAAGTACAAAAAAACCCCACTAAATTACAAACACCCCCCCCCCCACTAAATTACAAAAAATAAAAAAATATTACAAGAATTTTAAACTAATTACACCTAATCTAAGCCCCCTAATAAAATAACAAAGCCCCCCCAAAATAAAAAAAAAATGCCCTACCCTATACTAAATTACAAAAGTTAACAGCTCTATTACCTTACCAGCCCTGAACAGGGCCCTTTGCGGGGCATGTCCCAAAGAAAACAGCTCTTTTGCCTGTAAAAAAAAAACACAATCCCCCCCCCACATTACAACCCACCACCCACATACCCCTACTCTAACCCAAACCCCCCTTAAATAAACCTCACACTACCCCCCTGAAGATCTCCCTACCTTGAGTCGTGTTCACCCAGCCGGGCCGAAGTCTTCATCCGATGGGGCAGAAGAGGACATCCAGACCGGCAGAAGTCTTCATCCAAGCGGGGCAAGAAGAGGTCTTCCATCCATCATACAAGTACCAAAATACAAACAAACACTAAATTACCAAAAATAATAAAATATTACAATAATTTTAAACTAATTACACCTAATCTAAGCCCCCTACTAGCTATTAATATAGCTACAATATAACTAATAGTTACATTGTAGCTATTTTAGGATTTATATTTATTTTACAGGCAACTTTGTATTTATTTTAACTAGGTACAATAGTTATTAAATAGTTAATAACTATTTAATAACTACCTAGCTAAAATAAATACAAATTTACCTGTAAAATAAATCATAACCTAAGTTACAATTACACCTAACACTACACTATCATTAAATTAACTAAATAAATGAATCCTATATAAAACTAAAGACTTACCTGTAAAATAAACCCTAATATAGCTGCAATATAACTAATAGTTACATTGTAGCTATTTTAGCATTTATATTTATTGTACAGGCAACTTTGTATTTATTTTAACTAGGTTCAATAGCTATTAAATAGATATTGACTATTTAATAGCTACCTAGTTAAAATAATTACAAAATTACCTGTAAAATAAATCCTAATCTAAGTTACAATTAAACCTAACACTACACTATCATTAAATAAATTAACTACAAGTACCTACAATTAAATACAATTAAATAAACTAAACTAAAGTACAAACCCCCCCCACTAAATTACAAAAAATAAAAAAATATTACAAGAATTTTAAACTAATTACACCTAATCTAAGCCCCCTAATAAAATAACAAAGCCCCCCAAAATAAAAAAATGCCCTACCCTATACTAAATTACAAAAGTTAACAGCTCTATTACCTTACCAGCCCTTAAAAGGGCCTTTTGCGGGGGCATGCCCCAAAGAAAACAGCTCTTTTGCCTGTAAAAAAAAAACACAATACCCCCCCCCACATTACAACCCAACACATACCCCTACTCTAACCCTAACCCCCCTTAAATAAACCTAACACTACCCCCCTGAAGATCTCCCTACCTTGAGTCGTGTTCACCAAGCCGAGCCGAAGTCTTCATCCGATGGGGCAGAAGAGGACATCCAGACCGGCAGAAGTCTTCATCCAAGCGGGGCAAGAAGAGGTCTTCCATCCATCAGAAAAGTACAAAAAAACAAACAAACACTAAATTACCAAAAATAATAAAATATTACAATAATTTTAAACTAATTACACCTAATCTAAGCCCCCTACTAGCTATTAATACAGGCAGTGCAGAATTATTAGGCAAGTTGTATTTTTGAGGATTAATTTTATTATTGAACAACAACCATGTTCTCAATGAACCCAAAAAACTCATTAATATCAAAGCTGAATAGTTTTGGTAGTAGTTTTTAGTTTGTTTTTAGTTATAGCTATTTTAGGGGGATATCTGTGTGTGCAGGTGACTATTACTGTGCATAATTATTAGGCAACTTAACAAAAAACAAATATATACCCATTTCAATTATTTATTTTTACCAGTGAAACCAATATAACATCTCAACATTCACAAATATACATTTCTGACATTCAAAAACAAAACAAAAACAAATCAGTGACCAATATAGCCACCATTCTTTGCAAGGACACTCAAAAGCCTGCCATCCATGGATTCTGTCAGTGTTTTGATCTGTTCACCATCAACATTGCATGCAGCAGCAACCACAGCCTCCCAGACACTGTTCAGAGAGGTGTACTGTTTTCCCTCCTTGTAAATCTCACATTTGATGATGGACCACAGGTTCTCAAGGGGGTTCAGATCAGGTGAACAAGGAGGCAATGTCATTAGATTTTCTTCTTTTATACCCTTTCTTGCCAGCCACGCTGTGGAGTACTTGGACGCGTGTGATGGAGCATTGTCCTGCATGAAAATCATGTTTATCTTGAAGGATGCAGACTTCTTCCTGTACCACTGCTTGAAGAAGGTGTCTTCCAGAAACTGGCAGTAGGACTGGGAGTTGAGCTTGACTCCATCCTCAACCCGAAAAGGCCCCACAAGCTCATCTTTGATGATACCAGCCCAAACCAGTACTCAACCTCCAAATTGCTGGCGTCTGAGTCGGAATGGAGCTCTCTGCCCTTTACCAATCCAGCCACAGGCCCATCCATCTGGCCCATCAAGACTCACTCTCATTTCATCAGTCCATAAAACCTTAGAAAAATCAGTCTTGAGATATTTCTTGGCCCAGTCTTGACGTTTCAGCTTGTGTGTCTTGTTCAGTGGTGGTCGTCTTTCAGCCTTTCTTACCTTGGCCATGTCTCTGAGTATTGCACACCTTGTGCTTTTGGGCACTCCAGTGATGTTGCAGCTCTGAAATATGGCCAAACTGGTGGCAAGTGGCATCTTGGCAGCTGCACGCTTGACTTTTCTCAGTTCATGGGCAGTTATTTTGCGCCTTGGTTTTTCCACACGCTTCTTGCGACCCTGTTGACTATTTTGAATGAAACGCTTGATTGTTCGATGATCACGCTTCAGAAGCTTTGCAATTTTAAGAGTGCTGCATCCCTCTGCTAGATATCTCACTATTTTTGACTTTTCTGAGCCTGTCAAGTCCTTCTTTTGACCCATTTTGCCAAAGGAAAGGAAGTTGCCTAATAATTATGCACACCTGATATAGGGTGTTGATGTCATTAGACCACACCCCTTCTCATTACAGAGATGCACATCACCTAATATGCTTAATTGGTAGTAGGCTTTCGAGCCTATACAGCTTGGAGTAAGACAACATGCATAAAGAGGATGATATGGTCAAAATACTAATTTGCCTAATAATTCTGCACTCCCTGTATAGCTACAATATAACTAATAGTTACATTGTAGCTATTTTAGGATTTATATTTATTTTACAGGCAACTTTGTATTTATTTTAACTAGGTACAATAGCTATTAAATAGTTAAGAACTATTTAATAACTACCTAGCTAAAATAAATACAAATTTACCTGTAAAATAAATCCTAACCTAAGTTACAATTACACCTAACACTACACTGTCATTAAATTAACTAAATAAATGAATCCTATATAAAACTAAAGACTTACCTGTAAAATAAACCCTAATATAGCTACAATATAACTAATAGTTACATTGTAGCTATTTTAGCATTTATATTTATTTTACAGGCAACTTTGTATTTATTTTAACTAGGTACAATAGCTATTAAATAGATATTTACTGTTTAATAGCTACCTAGTTAAAATAATTACAAAATTACCTGTAAAATAAATCCTAACCTTAGTTACAATTAAACCTAACACTACACTATCATTAAATAAATTAACTACAAGTACCTACAATTAAATACAATGAAATAAACTAAACTAAAGTACAAAAAAACAAACACTAAATTAAAAAAATTAAAAAAATTACAGGAATTTTAAACTAATTACACCTAATCTAAGCCCCCTAATAAAATAACAAAGCCCCCCAAAATAAAAAAATGCCCTACCCTATACTAAATTACAAAAGTAATCAGCTCTATTACCTTACCAGCCCTTAAAAGGGCCTTTTGCGGGGGCATGCCCCATAGAAAACAGCTCTTTTGCCTGTAAAAAAAAACACAATACCCCCCCACATTACAACCCACCACCCACATACCCCTACTCTAACCCAAACCCCCCTTAAATAAACCTAACACTACCCCCCTGAAGATCTCCCTACCGTGTCTTCACCCAGCGGGCCGAAGTCTTCATCCGATCGGGCAGAAGAGGACATCTAGACCGGCAGAAGTCTTCATCCAAGCGGGGCAAGAAGAGGTCTTCCATCCATCAGAAGTCTTGATCCAGGCGGCATCTTCTCTGTTCATCCATCCGGAGCGGAGCGGCAGCATCCTGAAGACATCCCACGCAGAGCATCCTCTTCTTTCTTGATCCGACGACTAAGTGACTGTACCTTTAAGTGACGTCATCCAAGATGGCGTCCCTTGAATTCCGATTGGCTGATAGGATTCTATCAGCCAATCGGAATTAAGGTAGGAAAAATCTGATTGGCTGATTCAATCAGCCAATCAGATTCAAGTTCAATCCGATTGGCTGATCCAATCAGCCAATCAGATTGACCTCGCATTCTATTGGCTGATCGGAACAGCCAATAGAATGTGAGGTCAATCTGATTGGCTGATTGGATCAGCCAATCGGATTGAACTTGAATCTGATTGGCTGATTGAATCAACCAATCAGATTTTTCCTACCTTAATTCCGATTGGCTGATAGAATCCTATCAGCCAATCGGAATTCAAGGGACGCCATCTTGGATGATGTCATTTAAAGGTACAGTCACTTAGTCGTCGGATCAAGAAAGAAGAGTATGCTCTGCATGGGATGTCTTCAGAATGCTGCCGCTCCGCTCCGGATGGATGAACAGAGAAGATGCCGCCTGGATCAAGACTTCTGATGGATGGAAGACCTCTTCTTGCCCCGCTTGGATGAAGACTTCTGCCGGTCTGGATGTCCTCTTCTGCCCGATCGGATGAAGACTTCGGCCTGCTGGGTGAAGACACGGTAGAGAGATCTTCAGGGGGGTAGTGTTAGGTTTATTTAAGGGGGGTTTGGGTTAGAGTAGGGGTATGTGGGTGGTGGGTTGTAATGTGGGGGGGGGGGTATTGTGTTTTTTTTTACAGGCAAAAGAGCTGTTTTCTTTGGGGCATGCCCCCGCAAAAGGCCCTTTTAAGGGCTGGTAAGGTAATAGAGCTGATTACTTTTGTAATTTAGTATAGGGTAGGGCATTTTTTTATTTTGGGGGGCTTTGTTATTTTATTAGGGGGCTTAGATTAGGTGTAATTAGTTTAAAATTCCTGTAATTTTTTTTATTTTTTGTAATTTAGTGTTTGTTTTTTTGTACTTTAGTTTAGTTTATTTCATTGTATTTAATTGTAGGTACTTGTAGTTAATTTATTTAATGATAGTGTAGTGTTAGGTTTAATTGTAACTTAGGTTAGGATTTATTTTACAGGTAATTTTGTAATTATTTTAACTAGGTAGCTATTAAACAGTAAATATCTATTTAATAGCTATTGTACCTAGTTAAAATAAATACAAAGTTGCCTGTAAAATAAATATAAATGCTAAAATAGCTACAATGTAACTATTAGTTATATTGTAGCTATATTAGGGTTTATTTTACAGGTAAGTCTTTAGTTTTATATAGGATTCATTTATTTAGTTAATTTAATGACAGTGTAGTGTTAGGTGTAATTGTAACTTAGGTTAGGATTTATTTTACAGGTAAATTTGTATTTATTTTAGCTAGGTAGTTATTAAATAGTTCTTAACTATTTAATAGCTATTGTACCTAGTTAAAATAAATACAAAGTTGCCTGTAAAATAAATATAAATCCTAAAATAGCTACAATGTAACTATTAGTTATATTGTAGCTATATTAATAGCTAGTAGGGGCTTAGATTAGGTGTAATTAGTTTAAAATTATTGTAATATTTTATTATTTTTGGTAATTTAGTGTTTGTTTGTTTTTTTGTACTTTTCTGATGGATGGAAGACCTCTTCTTGCCCCGCTTGGATGAAGACTTCTGCCGGTCTGGATGTCCTCTTCTGCCCCATCGGATGAAGACTTCGGCCCGGCTTGGTGAACACGACTCAAGGTAGGGAGATCTTCAGGGGTGTAGTGTTAGGTTTATTTAAGGGGGGTTTGGGTTAGAGTAGGGGTATGTGGGTGTTGGGTTGTAATGTGGGGGGGTATTGTGTTTTTTTTTTACAGGCAAAAGAGCTGTTTTCTTTGGGGCATGCCCCAGCAAAAGGCCCTTTTAAGGGCTGTTAAGGTAATAGAGCTGTTAACCTTTGTAATTTAGTATAGGGTAGGGCATTTTTTTATTTTGGGGGGCTTTGTTATTTTATTAGGGGGCTTAGATTAGGTGTAATTAGTTTAAAATTCTTGTAATATTTTTTTATTTTTTGTAATTTAGTGGGTGGGGGTTTGTACTTTAGTTTAGTTTATTTAATTGTATTTAATTGTAGGTACTTGTAGTTAATTTATTTAATGATAGTGTAGTGTTAGGTTTAATTGTAACTTAGGTTAGGATTTATTTTACAGGTAATTTTGTAATTATTTTAACTAGGTAGCTATTAAATAGTCAATATCTATTTAATAGCTATTGAACCTAGTTAAAATAAATACAAAGTTGCCTGTACAATAAATATAAATGCTAAAATAGCTACAATGTAACTATTAGTTATATTGCAGCTATATTAGGGTTTATTTTACAGGTAAGTCTTTAGTTTTATATAGGATTCATTTATTTAGTTAATTTAATGATAGTGTAGTGTTAGGTGTAATTGTAACTTAGGTTATGATTTATTTTACAGGTAAATTTGTATTTATTTTAGCTAGGTAGTTATTAAATAGTTATTAACTATTTAATAACTATTGTACCTAGTTAAAATAAATACAAAGTTGCCTGTAAAATAAATATAAATCCTAAAATAGCTACAATGTAACTATTAGTTATATTGTAGCTATATTAATAGCTAGTAGGGGGCTTAGATTAGGTGTAATTAGTTTAAAATATTGTGATATTTTATTATTTTTGGTAATTTAGTGTTTGTTTGTATTTTGGTACTTGTATGATGGATGGAAGACCTCTTCTTGCCCCGCTTGGATGAAGACTTCTGCCGGTCTGGATGTCCTCTTCTGCCCCATCAGATGAAGACTTCGGCCCGGCTGGGTGAACACGACTCAAGGTAGGGAGATCTTCAGGGGGGTAGTGTTAGGTTTATTTAAGGGGGGGTTTGGGTTAGAGTAGGGGTATGTGGGTGGTGGGTTGTAATGTGGGGGGGGATTGTGTTTTTTTTTTTACAGGCAAAAGAGCTGTTTTCTTTGGGGCATGCCCCACAAAGGGCCCTGTTCAGGGCTGGTAAGGTAATAGAGCTGTTAACTTTTGTAATTTAGTATAGGGTAGGGCATTTTTTTTTATTTTGGGGGGCTTTGTTATTTTATTAGGGGGCTTAGATTAGGTGTAATTAGTTTAAAATCTTGTAATATTTTTTTATTTTTTGTAATTTAGTGGGGGGGGGGGTTTGTAATTTAGTGGGGGGTTTTTGTACTTTAGTTTATTTAATTGTAGATAATTGTAGGTACTTGTAGTTAATTTATTTAATGATAGTGTAGTGTTAGGTTTAATTGTAACTTAGGTTAGGATTTATTTTACAGGTAATTTTGTAATTATTTTAACTAGGTAGCTATTAATTAGTCAATAACTATTTAATAGCTATTGTACCTAGTTAAAATAAATACAAAGTTGCCTGTAAAATAAATATAAATGCTAAAATAGATACAATGTAACTATTAGTTATATTGCAGCTATATTAGGGTTTATTTTACAGGTAAGTATTTAGTTTTAAATATGATTCATTTATTTAATTAATTAAATGATAGTGTAGTGTTAGGTGTAATTGTAACTTAGGTTAGGATTTATTTTACAGGTAAATTTGTATTTATTTTAGCTAGGTAGTTATTAAATAGTTATTAACTATTTAATAACTATTGTGCCTAGTTAAAATAAATACAAAGTTGCCTGTAAAATAAAAATTATACCCTAAAATAGCTACAATGTAACTATTAGTTATATTGCAGCTATCTTAGGGTTTATTTTACAGGTAAGTCTTTAGTTTTAAATAGGATACATTTATTTAACTATAGTAAACTTATTTCGTTTTATTTAAATTATATTTAAGTTAGGGGGTGTTAGTGTTAGGGTTAGACTTAGGTTTAGGGGTTAATAACCTTATTATAGTAGCGGCGACGTTGGGGGCGGGAGATTAGGGGTTAATAATTGTAGGTAGGTGGCAGCAATGTTAGGGAGGGCAGATTAGGGGTTAATAAAATGTATTATAGTGTTTGCGAGGCGGGAGTGCGGCGGTTTAGGGGTTAATACATTTATTATAGTGGCGGCGATTTGCGGTCGGCAGATTAGGGGTTAATACTTGTAGTTAGATTGCGGCGACGTTGGGGGGGGCAGATTAGGGGTTAATAACTATAATGTAGGGGTCGGCGGTGTTAGGGACACCAGATTAGGGGTTAATAGCTATAATGTAGGCGGCAGCGATTTGCGGTCGGCAGATTAGGGGTTAATACTTGTAGTTAGATTGCGGCGACGTTGGGGGGGCAGATTAGGGGTTAATAACTATAATGTAGGGGTCGGCGGTGTTAGGGACACCAGATTAGGGGTTAATAGCTATAATGTAGGAGGCGGCGATATCGGGTCGGCAGATTAGGGGTTAATACTTGTAGTTAGATTGCGGCGACGTTGGGGGGGCAGATTAGGGGTTAATAACTATAATGTAGGGGTCGGCGGTGTTAGGGACAGCAGATTAGGGGTTAATAGCTATAATGTAGGCAGCGGCGATATCGGGTCGGCAGATTAGGGGTTAATACTTGTAGTTAGATTGCGGCAACGTTGGGGGGGCAGATTAGGGGTTAATAACTATAATGTAGGGGTCGGCGGTGTTAGGGACAGCAGATTAGGGGTTAATAGCTATAATGTAGGTGGCGGCGATATTCGGTCGGCAGATTAGGGGTTAATAAAATAATGCAGGTGTCAGCGATAGCGGGGGCGGCAGATTATGGGTTAATAATTGTTAGATTAGGGGTGTTTAGAGACTCGGGGTACATGTTAGGGTGTTAGGTGCAGACTTAGTGTTTCCCCATAGGAAACAATGGGGCTGCGGTGTTAGTTTTTTTTCAGCCGAAACCCCCATTGTTTCCTATGGGGAAATGCCGAATTTTACAGAGCTAATTCGGATTTATTCGGAGATACGGCAGCTATTTCGGATTCATTCGGTAGATTCGGAAGTATTTTAATTCGGAAATCCGAATCGATCCGAATCTCCGAATTTACCGAATTTTCCGAATTTCCGAATAAATCCGAAACGAACCGCACATGTCTAGTTCCTCTCATGTTTATTAGCTGCAACTTGCAGGTGTCAGAATTGGATATCATTTACAAGGATAAAAGTGATATATGTGAGATACAAATAAGCAAACAGCATGAAAACAAACATATATACAAAAGAAATTGGAACAAATACAGGAGGATACTGACTCCCAGGGTAGAGAGGCTAATACGGTAAATATGTATACAAATGATAGCAAACAAACTTCTGCTAATTATGCTGGCCAGCTAACTACCGTAAACAGACCAAACATGGGGGTACCTCCCAAAAGCATCCACCTTTGTGCTACTCCAGAGAGAACTGTATAATGGAGGCTGGTAAACAGTTAGTAGAAAAATGGCTGCGTCATGCCATAAAGCTGTACAAACTGCCTGCATGCTCCTCTCCTTGGAGCTTCCAAAGCTCATAGCAGTGATGTCACAGTAAGGGTGTGTCAGCAGCCATACACACCTCTCCTCCAATTGGTGGAATCTCAATCTCTCTGCACAAATCACAACATAGCCCATCCTGACTCAAACAATTGTGATACAAAAGACTGTAGATTAGTGCACGCACATAGGTAGATCGTCAAGCTGAGAGCAAAGCATGGCTATCTCAACTCTTGCAGTGTACTGTGTTCAATACACACTTTCTTGGCGGGGTAAAACCGGACACATTTCTCAGGTCACTCCTGGATATCCGGAAGACTCCTCCCACCAGCTTCACAGGACACTGCAAGCTCACAGATCTCACAAGATGCAAAGTCAAATATCCCAATTTTCAATGAAAATAATAAACACAGATGTTAGCAGTGTCCACATACAAGCGACACAGAACATAATGATTTTGTGATCTCGTTATTCAAATTTGTATTGGAAAACAATGTTTTCATGTTCGATGGCAAAATTTACCGACAGCTGAGAGGTACAGCCATGGGGGCAGTTTGTGCCCCCACCTATGCATGTTTACATCTAGGGGCCTGGGAACTCGAGGATGTGTTAGATAAATACAGTGATATTGTGGAGGATCATGTACGGATGTGGGTACGCTATGTGGATGATGTGTTCATCCTATGGGATGGTACTGCAGATGAGTTTAAAGAATTTGTATCAATTCTGAATAAGAATACTAGGAATATTTTTTTGACCTCTGAGACCAGTAATAAGTCCCTGTCCTTCCTGGACATTACCATCATGAGGGAAGGACAGGAGATTTTGACTGAAAATTTTAGGAAGCTCACGGCAACAAATAGCGTACTACACGCAGGCAGTGGACATATGGACCACCTTAAAAAAGGTGTTCCCTATGGCCAGTTTCTGCGCCTGATAAGGAATTGTTCCTACCTTAAGAGTTTTGACTATCATGCCTCTTTGATGAGGAAACGTTTCTTGAAAAGAGGCTATTCTCAAAATTGTATTAAAAAGCCTTTTGGAAAGCAGTCAAGAGATGATATCCTCTATAAAAAGAAAGAGAGACTGATGTCCAACAGCATTAGGTTTATTAACAGATATAACAAACAATGGGAGGACATTAGGTCAATTATTAAGAAAAATTGGTATCTTTTGTTAATGGATAAGAAAGTAGGTGAAGCAGTAGGTAAGGTACCCTCAATGGCTGCAAGAAAGGCTTTCAGTTTATAAGATAAGTTGGTGAAAAGCCAATTCATCAAAGGGCCATCAAGTTCTGATTGGCTTCATAAAAATAAAGGAATTAAGGGAAGCTTTCCTTGTGGACATTGTGTTTACTGTACCCATATGGATAGTACCAAAACCTTTTCTGTAGATGGTGTTAAACGCTATGACATCAGATACTTTTTCAACTGTAATTCTACAGGAGTAATTTATCTCCTACGGTGTTCGTGCCCGGTCTTTTATGTTGGTAAAACCAAAAGGTCCATGAAGGACCGGGTACAAGAACATAGAGACGACATTATAAAATTAAGAGACACTAATGTGGCAAAACATTTTGCGCTTGCACATAATGCTGTTGTGCACTCCCTTACTTTTGTAATAATTGATAATGGCATTTCTTCTGGGAGAGGTGTTGATAATAATAAAGTTCTGCTTCAAAAAGAAGCTAAATGGATTTTTAGGCTGGGGACTAAATTCCCTTCTGGCCTTAATGAAAGGTGTGAATATGCATGTTTTTTATAATGTGTTAACATCTTTTAATCTGAGACACGTTCCTTATTGTTCCTTTTTGTTCCTTTGAGGTTGCTGTGGCCCAGTAGTTAGATTAACTGCCTCCCAAGCCAAAGGTTGTCAGTTCAAATCCAGCTAGTGCAACCTATGTTTTTTATTCCATAAGTTAGTTACCTGAAACTTTTCTTAAATAATATTAGTATCTTTCCATTCTAACACTTTGAATTTATGAGAACGAGTGCCATATCACTTTGTGATGTATGTGTCAGTAGTTGATAGACATATAGCTGTGGTAATGTGCACTAGGAATAATGTTGCTATTACTTAAGCTATCTGTTTGTAGTATGTGTTTAACCTGGGTATAACTTTGTTCTTTGCATGTATGTATAAGTTGCAGCATGATATTCACGTTCACTTTAAGTAATTTAGAGGTGGATCACCTGAGCACAGACAGGTGCTATAAAATGAGGTGGTTCTGAGTTACTAATCATGCCCTGAGGAAGCTCCTGACACGCATGAGATTTGTGGGGGTGAAACGCTCATGACGTTGGCACCAAGTGTGTTTACCTGGACACTGAATGTGTTGCTTGTATGTGGACACTGCTAACATCTGTGTTCATTATTTTCATTGAAAATTGGGACATTTGACTTTGCATCGTGTGAGGTCTGTGAGCTTGCAGTGTCCTGTGAAGCTGGTGGGAGGAGTCTTCCGGATATCCAGGAGTGACCTGAGAAATGTGTCCGGTTTAACCCCGCCAAGAAAGTGTGTATTGAACAGAGTACACTGCAAGAGTTGAGATAGCCATGCTTTGCTCTCAGCTTGACGATCTACCTATGTGCTTGCACTAATCTACAGTCTTTTGTATCACAATTGTTTGAGCCAGGATGGGCTATGTTGTGATTTGTGCAGAGAGATCGAGATTCCACCAATTGGAGGAGAGGTGTGTATGGCTGCTGACACACCCTTACTGTGACATCACTGCTATGAGCTTTGGAAGCTTCTAATTACCAAAAAGCAATGCCGAAGCCATATATGTTTGCTATTTCTGAACAAAGGGGATCCCAGAGAAGAATTTACAACCATTTATGCCATAATTGCACAAGCTGTTTGTAAATAATTTCAGTGAGAAACCAAAAGTTTGTGAAAAAATTTGTGAAAAAGTGAACGATTTTTTGTATTTGATCGCATTTGGCGTTGAAATGGTGGCATGAAATATACCAAAATGGGCCTAGATCAATACTTTGGGATGTCTTCTAAAAAAAAAATATTTACTTGTCAATGGATATTCAGAGATTCCTGAAAGATATTAGTGTTCTAATGTAACTAGCGCTAGTTTTGAAAAAAAAAAAAATGGTTTGGAAATAGCAAAGTGCTACTTGTATTTATTGCCCTATAACTTACAAAAAAAGCAAAGAAGATGTAAACATTGGGTATTTCTAAACTCAGGACAAAATTTAGAAACTTTTTAGCATGGGTGTTTTTTGGTGGTTGTAGATATGTAACAGATTTTGGGAGTCAAAGTTAGAAAAAGTGGCCTAGATTTGGAGTTCGGCGTTAGCCGTGAAAACCAGCGTTAGAGGCTCCTAACGCTGGTTTTAGGCTACCGCCGGTATGTGGAGTCACTCAAAATAGGGTCTAACGCTCACTTTTCAGCCGCGACTTTTCCATACCGCAGATCCCCTTACGTCAATTGCGTATCCTATCTTTTCAATGGGATCTTTCTAACGCCGGTATTTAGAGTCGTTTCTGAAGTGAGCGTTAGAGCTCTAACGACAAAACTCCAGCCGCGGGAAAAAAGCAGGAGTTAAGAGCTTTCTGGGCTAACGCCGGTTCATAAAGCTCTTAACTACTGTACCCTAAAGTACACTAACACCCATAAACTACCTATGTACCCCTAAACCGAGGTCCCCCCACATCGCCGCAACTCGAATAATTTTTTTAACCCCTAATCTGCCGTCCGCCACCTACGTTATACTTATGTACCCCTAATCTGCTGCCCCTAACCCCGCCGACCCCTATATTATATTTATTAACCCCTAACCTGCCCCCCACAACGTCGCCGCCAGCTACTTACAATAATTAACCCCTAATCTGCCGACCGCAAAGCGCCGCCACCTACATTATAGCTATGTACCCCTAATCTGCTGCCGCCGACCCCTATATTATATTTATTAACCCCTAATCTGCCCCCCTCAACGTTGCCGACACCTGCCTACACTTATTAACCCCTAATCTGCCGAGCGGACCTGAGCGCTACTATAATAAAGTTATTAACCCCTAATCCGCCTCACTAACCCTATCATAAATAGTATTAACCCCTAATCTGCCCTCCCTAACATCGCCGACACCTAACTTCAATTATTAACCCCTAATCTGACGACCGGAGCTCACCGCTACTATAATAAATGGATTAACCCCTAAAGCTAAGTCTAACCCTAACACTAACACCCCCCTAAGTTAAATATAATTTAAATCTAACGAAATTAATTAACTCTTATTAAATAAATTATTCCTATTTAAAGCTAAATACTTACCTGTAAAATACATCCTAATATAGCTACAATATAAATTATAATTACATTGTAGCTATTTTAGGATTAATATTTATTTTACAGGCAACTTTGTAATTATTTTAACCAGGTACAATAGCTATTAAATAGTTAAGAACTATTTAATAGTTACCTAGTTAAAATAATAACAAAATTATCTGTAAAATAAATCCTAACCTAAGTTATAATTAAACCTAACACTACCCTATCAATAAATTAATTAAATAAAATACCTACAATTACCTACAATAAAACCTAACACTACACTATCAATAAATAAATTAAATACAATTACTACAAATAACTACAATTACATAAACTAACTAAAGTACAAAAAATAAAAAAGAACTAAGTTACAAAATATAAAAAAATATTTACAAACATAAGAAAATTATTACAACAATTTTAAACTAATTACACCTACTCTAAGCCCCCTAATAAAATAACAAAGACCCCCAAAATAAAAAAATGCCCTACCCTATTCTAAATTAATAGAGTTAAAAGCTCTTTTACCTTACCAGCCCTGAACAGGGCCCTTTGCGGGGCATGCCCCAAGAAAATCAGCTCTTTTGCCTGTAAAAAAAAACATACAATACCCCCCCCCCAACATTACAACCCACCACCCACATACCCCTAATCTAACCCAAACCCCCCTTAAATAAACCTAACACTAAGCCCCTGAAGATCTTCCTACCTTGTCTTCACCTCAACAGGTATCACCGATCCGTCCTGGCATCCGGTGCTGAAGAGGTCCAGAAGAGGCTCCAAAGTCTTCCTCCTATCCGGCAAGAAGAGGACATCCGGACCGGCAAACATCTTCATCCAAGCGGCATCTTCGATCTTCTTCCATCCGGTGCGGAGCGGGTCCATGTTGAAGCAGCCGACGCGGATCCATCCTCTTCTTCCGGCGTCTCCCGACAAATGACGGTTCCTTTAAGGGACGTCATCCAAGATGGCATCCCTCGAATTCCGATTGGCTGATAGGATTCTATCAGCCAATCGGAATTAAGGTAGGAATATTCTGATTGGCTGATGGAATCAGCCAATCAGAATCAAGTTCAATCCGATTGGCTGATCCAATCAGCCAATCAGATTGAGCTTGCATTCTATTGGCTGATCGGAACAGCCAATAGAATGCGAGCTCAATCTGATTGGCTGATTGGATCAGCCAATCGGATTGAACTTGATTCTGATTGGCTGATTCCATCAGCCAATCAGAATATTCCTACCTTAATTCCGATTGGCTGATAGAATCCTATCAGCCAATCGGAATTCGAGGGACGCCATCTTGGATGACGTCCCTTAAAGGAACAGTCATTTGTCGGGAGACGCCGGAAGAAGAGGATGGATCCGCGTCGGCTGCTTCAACATGGACCCGCTCCGCACCGGATGGAAGAAGATCGAAGATGCCGCTTGGATGAAGATGTTTGCCGGTCCGGATGTCCTCTTCTTGCCGGATAGGAGGAAGACTTTGGAGCCTCTTCTGGACCTCTTCAGCACCGGATGCCAGGACGGATCGGTGATACCTGTTGAGGTGAAGACAAGGTAGGAAGATCTTCAGGGGCTTAGTGTTAGGTTTATTTAAGGGGGGTTTGGGTTAGATTAGGGGTATGTGGGTGGTGGGTTGTAATATTGGGGGGGGTATTGTATGTTTTTTTTTACAGGCAAAAGAGATGATTTTCTTGGGGCATGCCCCGCAAAGGGCCCTGTTCAGGGCTGGTAAGGTAAAAGAGCTTTTAAATCTATTAATTTAGAATAGGGTAGGGCATTTTTTTTATTTTGGGGGTCTTTGTTATTTTATTAGGGGGCTTAGAGTAGGTGTAATTAGTTTCAAATTGTTGTAATAATTTTCTTATGTTTGTAAATATTTTTTTATTTTTTGCAACTTAGTTCTTTTTTATTTTTTGTACTTTAGTTAGTTTATGTAATTGTAGTTATTTGTAGTAATTGTATTTAATTTATTTATTGATAGTGTAGTGTTAGGTTTTATTGTAGGTAATTGTAGGTATTTTATTTAATTAATTTATTGATAGGGTAGTGTTAGGTTTAATTATAACTTAGGTTAGGATTTATTTTACAGGTAATTTTGTTATTATTTTAACTAGGTAACTATTAAATAGTTCTTAACTATTTAATAGCTATTGTACCTGGTTAAAATAATTACAAAGTTGCCTGTAAAATAAATATTAATCCTAAAATAGCTATAATATAATTATAATTTATATTGTAGCTATATTAGGGTTTATTTTACAGGTAAGTATTTAGCTTTAAATAGGAATAATTTATTTAATAAGAGTTAATTAATTTCGTTAGATTTAAATTATATTTAACTTAGGGGGGTGTTAGTGTTAGGGTTAGACTTAGCTTTAGGGGTTAATCCATTTATTATAGTAGCGGTGAGCTCCGGTCGTCAGATTAGGGGTTAATAATTGAAGTTAGGTGTCGGCGATGTTAGGGAGGGCAGATTAGGGGTTAATACTATTTATGATAGGGTTAGTGAGGCGGATTAGGGGTTAATAACTTTATTATAGTAGCGCTCAGGTCCGATAGGCAGATTAGGGGTTAATAATTGTAGGCAGGTGTCGGCGACGTTGAGGGGGGCAGATTAGGGGTTAATAAATATAATACAGGGGTCGGCGGTATTAGGGGCAGCAGATTAGGGGTACATAGGGATAATGTAAGTTGCGGCGGTTTACGGAGTGGAAGATTAGGGGTTAATAATATAATGCAGGGGTCAGCGATAGCGGGGGCGGCAGATTAGGGGTTAATAAGTGTAAGGGTAGGGGTGTTTAGACTCGGGGTACATGTTAGAGTGTTAGGTGCAGACGTAGGAAGTGTTTCCCCATAGGAAACAATGGGGCTGCGTTAGGAGCTGAACGCTGCTTTTTTGCAGGTGTTAGGTTTTTTTTCAGCTCAAACAGCCCCATTGTTTCCTATGGGAGAATCGTGCACGAGCACGTTTTTGAGGCTGGCCGCGTCCGTAAGCAACTCTGGTATCGAGAGTTGCATTTGCGGTAGAAATGCTCTACGCTCCTTTTTTGGAGCATAACGCAGAATTTTTTGGGACTCTCGATACCAGAGTTAATTTTATGGTGCGGCCAGAAAAAACCCCGCGTAACGTTAACAGCCCATCTACCGCCAAACTCCAAATCTAGGCCAGTGTGTTTTTTCCATTTTTTCATCATATTTTATAAAAAAATTTATAGTAAATTATAAGATATGATGAAAATAATGGTATCTCTAGAAAGTCCATTTAATGGCGAAAAAAACGGTATATAATATGTGTGGGTACAGTAAATGAGTAAGAGGAAAATTACAGCTAAACACAAACACTGCAGAAATGTAAAAATAGCCTTGGTCCCAAACGGACAGAAAATGGAAAAGTGCTGTGGTCATTAAAGGGTTAAAGCCCTTTGCCTGCCATTTTTCTCTCTCACACCAGAGATCTTCTATTTTGGAGCCTCAATAACTATTGTGTGCAATATTGTATTTGAATAATATTTATTAGATGGTGTTATTATGAGTGAAACTGTACTTTGTAATGTATCTTCGATGTGTTTTGTGACACTTTATAATTTTGCAATACAGTTAACCAGAGCTCTGAAGCCGCATGAATCATTCTAGCGTAAATCGCAATTGCGCTCACGCGATCTCATTTACTTTTTTTTTTTATTTGCTCTTTCATTTCTAGTATGTGCAACCTATTTTTTTTTTTATTATTATTTTTTTTTTTTGATTGAGGTAACACATAGCATTGGTACATTTACAGTGTATGGACACGTTACATCACATTATACATATAGTTGGTATTGCATATTGTAACAATTAATGTTGACATGACCATAATTGATTACTTTAACCTCCTTTTTTTTTTTTAATATAGATAGAGAAGAAGAAAAGAAATATAGATAGAAAAGGTTGATGCTATAGTGCAAAACCCATATGAAATAACTTGTTCACATTTTCATCCAAGATTTGTATCCTATGTCATACATCATATAGTATACTTGCTATGTATGTACTCTTCCCAAATAAAAAAACATCTCGTAAAAAAAAATCTTGTTTCATTGCTTTCATATAATGGTATTCTTCAAGTTGCAAGGTCTTATGTATAGAGTCTACCCATAGAGCTATAGAGGGGATTTGATCTTGCTTCCAATGTTGTGCAATTAATAATTTAGCACTGTTAGATACGATTTGGAATAAGGCTAAGTATGTTGCAGGTAATTTTTTGTGAGGTTTATTTAAGAGTCACAATAAAGGGTCCAATGGAATATTTGTTCCCAATATCTTCTCTGTTTGGGTTACTACATCTTCCCAAAAGGGGGTGATTTTATCGCAACTCCACCAGATATGTCCCATGTTCCCTACTTCTTTTTTGCAGCGCCAGCATAGATTAGATCTTTGTGGATACAGGGTCTTTATAAATCTGCGGGGGTGTAATACCAGCGATGTAGTATCTTGAAAATAATTTCTAAAATCCTGGCTGATGTAGAAGCTTTCATTGTTCTTTTAAATATTTTACACAAATCCCCAGGGGAGATCGATCTCATTTACTTTTAACTTGTAATACGAGCAGTAAACCGGATGAGTGCAATCCCTTATTACTTGGGCACAAACGTTTGCGCTTCACTCGTAATCTAGCCCAAATTAAGTATACATGGACCAGAATGTAATATTTATGAGTTCATGAAATAGAAGTGTATAAATAAATTTAGGCATGGGGCCGAATTATCAAGCTCCGAATGTTTTTGCGCGAGCCTTCAGGCTACATTGTATCATGTACGCTCGCACTTTCATAAATTGGCCCCATGGTCTTAATGAAAACAAGCATAATTTATTCACACATTAGTGAAAAGCATGTTCAAAATATAGAGTTTGGCTTTTGGTAAACAAAATTCATGAATTCTTTATAAGGCAGACTGTTAATTTGTCATGGGGACTAGAACAGTAAGGGGTTAATTGCAGTGGGGTCTGAGCAGTGATTGGTTAGGGTGGTGGGGCTTGCAGCATTTAGCAGGAGTGAAGGTAATACAACTTTGGTTATGTTTAAAAGTGATGGTCAGATGCTGTGATTGGGTTTACTTTGGATGGAGTTCTGAGATATATAGGAAGGGGTTATAGGAAGCTCATAATTGTAGGAAATAACACTGGTACCTATATAACTTGAGTAACTGTGGCACAGCAATCCACAGCAAAAAAACCTGACTTGATATCTATGCCACCTCAAAATGCCTTTTGCACTTCACATTTAAATTAAAGGGAAGCACAATTTCTTGCAAACTGTATCTGTATTATTATTATTTTTAGTCATGAATTATGTACCCCCCCATTCATACTCCCAGCTCTACAGTAATTGGTGGTAATTTACAAATTATATGATAATAAATAAATAAATACATAAATAAATAAATAAATATCCTAGCTGGAATGTGTCCTGACAAACATTAAAAGGGCAGCAATTTTTCAAAACTAAGTTGCGAAAAGAGGCCATTTAAAATATATTCACTCTTTGGCCCTTATATTCAAAACCTCTCTACTCAGGAGAGATATTCTAAAATGATTCTCCAGCACTGCAAGATTTCTAGTGAAATTTTCAAAAGGCAGATTTTGCTTTACTTTTTCAAGGGGCATTTCCTGCATTTCTGTATGTGAAGGAGAGACAAACCCAGTGCAATATAGCACTGCATTATATGAGTTCTGCTGCATTTACACATTGTGCTTTCTATTTTATATCAATTTACACTTCCTATTACATTTTATTTCATTTAAACTTTGCACTTTCTATTT
Source organism: Bombina bombina (assembly GCF_027579735.1). NCBI lineage: Eukaryota > Metazoa > Chordata > Amphibia > Anura > Bombinatoridae > Bombina > Bombina bombina. The sequence continues at coordinate 490,004,523 of NC_069502.1, forward strand.
TGTATTTTATTTTGTATACAACAGTGTATTTAGGAATGTGATTTTACATATTCTAATTATAGATAATTCTGATTATAGAGCAGATTTCACATAGGTTTTCCCCATGTCTCTATAACTGTTGAAAACTCCATCATTACCCCAACCTCACATGCCCGATGTCTTGGGGTCACACTTGACTGAGATCTTTCTTTCACTCCTCACATTCTGTCCTTGGCTAAAGCCTGCTGCTTCCACCTTAAAAACATTGCTAAAATTAGACATTTCCTTATACAAGACACAACAAAGATTTTAATTCACTCTCTCATCCTTTCCCGCCTTGACTACTGCAACTCTATCCTCTCTGGTCTCCCTAGCTGCGCCTAGCTCCTTTACAATCCATAATGAATACCTCTGCCAGGCTCATCTTCCTTGCACGTCGCTCTTCATCTGCCACACCTCTCTGCCATCCCTTCACTGGCTTCCTCTTGCCTCCAGGATTAAACACAAAATTCTCACTCTGACACACAAAGCCCTCAATTGCACTGCTCCCCCTACATCTCTGACCTTGTCTCTAGATACTCTCCCTCCCGTCCCCTTCGCTCCGCTCATGATCTCCTACTCTCCTCCTCTCTTGTTACCTCCTTACATTCCTGTCTACAAGATTTCTCAAGACTGGCTCCCATCTTATGGAACCCTCTGCCTCGTTCCACAAGAATCTCCCCAAGTTTTAAAAGCTTCAAGTGCTCCCTGAAGACTCTACTATTCACGGACACTATACATTCTACACTAACCTTCCTATCTCCACTGCTATCCCCTAAAACCCCATAGCATGTAAGCCTATAAGCCCAGCTGTTTGTAGTTCACCTTCTTAAGAGCCGACTACAACAGTGCAACTTTCGGCAGGACCCTCTCTCCCCATTTGATCCCTGTAATCGTTTTTTATATACTTCCCATGTTCATAGTGCTGCGGAACCTGTTGGCGCTCTACAAATACTTGATATTAATAATAATAGGTAGAACTTGGGGCGGAGCGTAGCTGTGAAGGAACATGGCTGCACTTTAGAGTCGCTCCGAGGCAAATCTCTCACCATCTACTCCACCAGGATATAAATCAGGGGCAAACATATCCTAAACCCCCAAGACTTTCAGCTGAACACCCGCTGACCACAAACAGCGATGACACATTAACGGATTGCATCGACAGAACCAGAAACACCGCGATCCTGGAGCAGCCCCACACGCAACTTATGCGCTCATGGAAGTGCAGACCCAGGTCAGTTTTGTGACTGCGGACCCATCGCTACATCTCTATGTCACTGAATGACCCGACCCTAGCTCCCAGGGACTGCGGTGACCCAGATATAGCCCCAAAAGCAGTCGAAATACCTCTCAAGAAAGACTTATGCCGCCATAGCGATCCCCGCGTGGCACACGCAGCTACAATTGAAAGTGGCCGCACATCAGCCGCAACTACGATCGGCAACAGCTGGGAAAGAGACTTGTTATTTCATAACTAGTAAGTGCCATACCTATCGAACAACCCCTGTCCACTAAACCAGAAACCCCTCACTCAATCCACATAAGGCCAAGGCTGTACACAGCCCTGGGGGAGAGTTATCAGAAAGACAGCATACCCTCTGTGGGCCGTGTTCTTACACAAAGTGACATTATACACCCTCACCCTGCTCTATTTTCTTAGAAGGCATAGTGGTCAAATATTGAGATAATTTAACCCCTTAGAGCGTGTGGGAACCTGATCTGCATACATTCAATGGCAGCTAGGCAGAAGAATAGACCAGACAAAAAGGTAACTGCAGCAACTAACACTACAATGAGCTCCTATTTCCAAAAACAGGACAGTGAGACAGACAATGTAAAAGATCAAATACAGCCAGAACCACCGCAGATACATGATCAACCAGACTCTGTATATGCACAACAATTCAAGCAAATTCAAACTACCATGTCCCAACTACCATCTAAAGCAGATCTTGCTGACCTGAAATCGTTTATAAAAACAGAGATGTCCTCACTTAAGAAAAACATTAATGAACTGGGGTCAAGGATCGAATGCCTTGAAGAAGGCCAAGACACATTGAACTCCATGGTATCAGACTCCAGCCATCAAATGGTGCGACAGGATGTTATGATTCAATCACTTCAACTCAAAATTGAGGATCTTGACAATAGGAGCCGTAGGAGCAATTTAAGAATAAGAGGGGTCCCGGAAGAAGCAACCCAAGAATCTATGATATCCTACCTGCTTCAGCTATTCGAATACATTATCCCTTCATTAAAACTTACTGAATCCTCTATGGAACGTGCACATAGAGCGCTGAGGCCCATCCCAATCCCTCCGAAACCTCCTAGGGATATCATAATTAAATTCACAAATTACTTGGATAAGGAAGCAATATGGAAGCAAGTGAGGCTGCAACAAGAGATTAGATTCCAAACCTATAGTATCCAAATTTACCCAGATCTCTCGCCCACCACTATTGAGAAACGCAGGGAAATCTGGTTTATTACACAGGTCTTACAAGAAAGGAAGGTGAGATACCGCTGGGGCTTCCCCTTCAGCCTCATAGTGCAACACGACGGCAGAACCCACATCTATAAGGAACCAGATGACCTGGAACCATTTTCAAGAGGCCTCAATATCCCATTCCCGCAACCGACACCTGGACCAAAAGAGGGGCCTACTCTCGGGAAAGACCCTGTACCCAAACCCCAAAGATCACAATGGACATTAGTCAGCAAAAGGAAAAAAACGTACACTCCGCCATCTTGAGCTGAAGCTGAGCAACTATTGGAAAGACTGGGGGGAGTGAGAGGAGAAGAGGGGAACTCCCACTCTTGAAACTGAACTTGTCTCTAATTTACCTGTTCAATGGAACTTGAGACACCAGTAAGCTTACTGACATTTTGTGTCCACCAGTCAGCGCTGGGGCCTCATCACCTCCAGTGGGGCGTACTGGCGCTGCAAAAGAAAAGAGAACCCTCACCTCTAGAACCTGATAAGTATAACATTTCCTTGCTACCTGTTATGTGGCATACCAGTTAAACCGTTAACTTAATGAATGAATGTCCGAACCTCTAAGTTACAGAACACAATGTCATGGCCGCTAATTTATTGCATTTTCGCCTTTTACTTTCTTTTTTCTCTTTTCTCCTTTTTTCTCTCCCTCAGATAATTTACTGTCGTATATTTGTAGAGGAGTTAACGGTTCGGCCCCCGCTCCTCACCACGCATGTCCGCGCTATAGCTATGCTATATAGAAACTCTGGCGGTCATTTGGATCGCCCGATGGACATTCTAGTGCTGAGGAGTGGGGTACTATGGGGTTGATATACTGTTCTATTTGTAGCACTGCCCACGCCTATCTGTGTCACCTATTGCACCCCATCAGTTTTTGACAGAACCCTTTTCTCATATGAAAGACCCCAGGGACTACACCACTTTAATATACATCCTAGGGACACGACTCATTACCAGGTACAAAATGACTGACATAAGAGGAAATAGATCTCACAACACTATCTGGCCCACTTGTGACTAACTAACCCCTTGTCTCTCTGTTACGGGGGAGCGGAAGATATAGAGCAATGTGGATATTTGCAATACCTACAACAAAATCATAGATACATGCTCGCAAAATAAAACTAACCATGGACTTCGAGCGGACCATACACACAGCCAATAATAAACAACCCCCTGATTAGTACTGACGACACACAATTAGAGCAAAATCCTACCCACCCCTAAAATAAGACCTTCACCCTTATATGACTGAACAGGAGGGACCAGAGCTTGGGAGTGACAACCCGCCCCCCATGTTTCAATTATAGGAGTATGAATGGTTGACGAGATATGCCAACCCTTACTGTTAGCAGATTGTAAATGTCTGCAATTTCATTTTTTTTAGTTATTGTTATTAATGTTATACTATTTCATATGTTTTACACCATTAGTAAACCACAATGTGATTTTAGGATACTGTTAGGTAGGATTGTTCCCGGTCCGTCCTGCGCCCCGACTCATACCTATACTGGAAGCTTCATAGAAGTTTTCCCTCACATGCGATACAGTTCTCACATCCGTTATATAGATAATGGCTAGTCAAAATAAACACTCCCAAACCAGCAATGATATTAATGTTTATTCCGTTAACACAAAAGGACTGAATTTACCTAACAAGAGGACAACTGCCCTAAAAGATTTTCACAGACACAAAACAGATCTTGTTTTTTTGCAAGAGACCCACTTCCGTAAAGGAAGAGAACCTAACACATTTAAACGCACATATGGCACCTGTTATTTGGCCTCTCACCATCTAAATAAAAAAAACGGAGTGGGCATCCTAATTAAAAAAACAATCCCCTTTAATGCCCTCCAAATCATCAGAGACAGAGAAGGGAGATACCTGATTTTAACAGGCCTTCTCTATGGGAGACCAGTCACCCTGGTATCGTTATACGCCCCAAACACAGCACAACACTTCTTTGTTAAAAAAGTAACCAACTTAATTTTAGAGCACCAGAAGGGTACACTTATCATATGTGGAGATCTTAACATAGCGTTGGAACCCGAGCTAGACTGTTCTTCTCAACATTCCTCCACCCCGACATCCCGCATCTCTAAAATTAAATCTGCTCTTAAAAATATTGTGGTGAAGGACGTTTGGAGAACCCTGCACCCCCAAGCGAGGGATTACACCTTTTATTCCTACCCCCACGAAACATACACACGTATAGATTATGTATTCACAGACATAGGGGGTCTTTCCCTGTTCACCTCTGCTAGGATATCCCCAATCACGTGGTCTGATCACGCCTCCATAATCTGCTCACTGACATGGCCCTCAAAACCATTAAAAGACTACATATGGCGACTAGATGAACATCTCTTGACGGACCCCGAAGTGACCCCTAGACTCCTGAATGCACTAACAGAATATTTTGAACATAATGAACAACCTGACACAGAAACACATATATTATGGGAGGCCCATAAAAGCATAATACGGGGGGAAATGATTGCCATTAAGGCACAACAAAATAAAGCCATAAGAGCGTTTACCACCTCACTGATTTTAGACATACAACGACTAGAAACCCAACATAAAGCTTCACCTACGGACAAAAATCTACTAGAAGAAATCACACTACTGAAACAAACCCTAGCTTCACATCTAGACAAGACTTACAAAAAACAAGCGCTACACTTACAACAAAAACACTACGAAGGCAGAAACAAATCAGGTAGACTCTTAGCCAGATACCTAAAGCAGAAAGCGCACAAAAAGTACATTATGAGCATCAAGAACGACAGGGGCCAAATCCAGTCCTCCACAAAAGACATAACACATACCTTTAAAACATTCTTTCAAAAATTATACAATATTCGCAAGCTGGACACTGATACTCCCCATCACGCCTCACTCAGAACACAATTAATAGAAGATTATCTAGGGAAACTTAACCTGCCATGCATTTCAGAATCACAGAAAGAACAACTAGAAAATCCTATTTCGCTACCCGAATTAAAAATGGCACTCAAGAACTTACCTACCAGGAAAGCACCGGGCCCTGATGGCTACACTCATAAATACTACACCACATTCCAAGAAATTTTAAGCCCACACATGTTACGCTACTTCCAATCCATAGATGAAACTGAATGCTTCCCTACCAGAGCACTAGAAGCCCACATAACGTTAATCCCCAAACCCAATAAACCACAAGACCTACCAAACAGCTACCGCCCCATCTCGCTACTAAACACCGACGTTAAGATTTATTCAAGAATTCTGGCCTATAGACTGAATGCAATTCTTCCGACCATAATCCACTTTGACCAAGTCGGCTTTGTACCAGGCAGGGAGTCGAAGGACAACACGGTCAGGGCCTTAAACCTAATACATTACGCCAAAACTGAAAACATACCATCAATCCTTTTATCCACAGATGCAGAAAAGGCCTTTGAACGTGTTGCCTGGGACTATATGCGAGCCACGTTGTCCCATATGGGTTTAGGTACGAAAATTCTAACAAGGATATTCTCGCTGTACACTCATCCTACAGCGAGAATCTTAATAAATGGTACCCTCTCCTCCCCTTTCGCTATTTGTAACGGGACACGTCAGGGATGCCCACTGTCCCCACTCCTTTTTGCATGTGTTATCGAAACATTAGCGGTAAAAATTAGGCAAAACCCCCATATAACCGGACTTAACATAGGAGACCAGAAATATGTCTTGTCACTGTTTGCAGACGACATCCTTTTTTCACTTACTAACCCAGAACACTCAATCCCTCACCTGCTAGACGAATTTCATACCTTCCAATCATTATCCAATTTTGTTGTCAACATGTCCAAGTCGGAAATGTTAAATATAAACCTGACCGGCCCGTCATTACTAGCCACACAAAGGGTATCCCCATTCATTTGGTGCTCTTCCTCACTAAAATACTTAGGAGTATACCTTTCCCCTTCATTAGACGATATATTCCGCCTAAACTTCACACCCATCAAACACGCAATTATACGAGACCTGTCATCATGGGGCTCTAAAACATTATCGTGGTTGGGGCGCATAGACACCATCAAAATGAACGTCTTCCCACGCATATTATACCTCCTACAGACTTTGCCGATACCCCTCCCCAACATGTTTATCCCCTCATTGCAAAAAGCATTCAGCGACTTCATTTGGCGCAGGAAACCACCCATAATCAGTAAACAAATAATGCAAACATCTAAAGAACAGGGTGGGTTAGGTGTACCGAATCTTGCAGCCTACCGTCAAGCCATCTTTCTCCAAAGACTGGTGGACTGGAACATTCATTATGGTCATAAAAGATGGGTTACATTAGAACACTCTATAATGGGGAGGCCTCATTTGGGGAGATTGTGTTGGGGCAACCCTTCACTACTGAAAACTGCTAAAACAAATAACCCTATGATTCAGGAGACCTTTCGGATCTGGGAGTATACCATTAACACGTCACACAACATCTCATCAATCCCCTCACCTCTGACATCCCTGATTGAAAATGGAGACTTTACAGTGCGACCCTTCCTAACTCACATGACAGTGGACACACCTAATAGAGACTTCACGATACACGCGCTCACAGACAACGAACTCTTGCTATCTCAAAAAGCCCTTGTCTCAAAGGGACATGACTGTTTCGCTAACTGGTTCACCTATAGACAAACAGCTCATTTCATCACTTAACATGTAGGCTATGAAAACATGGTCAGACCTCTGACCAACTTTGAATCCCTTTGCACCCAGAACCCCCCCCCCGAGACATACCCTATCCACAATATATAAGATCCTAACCCACACTCTCCCGGGTTACATTCCCCCATATCTAGAGAGCTGGGAAAGAGACCTATGTGTCATAATACTGCCCCACACTAGCAAACTAATGTTTCAAGCCGTGAAGAAATCCTCAATCTCTTCCTCCATTATAGAGGTTAACTTAAAACTGTTCCACAGATGGTATCACACCCCGAAAAAACTACACCGTTTATTCCGCACCCAAAGCAATAAATGTTGGCGGTGTGGCCATGTAAATAGCGATACAGCACATATGTGGTGGTGGTGTAACAGTCTTCAGACTTTCTGGAGAGACGTAATCTCGGAAATTGAACTCATTCTAGGCACATTATTACCACTCAACCCACTGATTTGGCTTCTACATAAACCCCCCCCATCCATAAAATACAAACCATACTTACACCTACTCAACATCCTGACAAATGGTGCAAAAGTTCTAATTGCCAAAAATTGGAGAAGCAAGGACCCACCATCCATAGATATGTGGAGACAAAAAGTAACGGAAATTATTGATCTAGAGGAATACTACTACCTCAAATATGATAAAATAGATTACTATGCTGAGTTCTCGCAACTTTGGTCCGACTATGCTCAACATAAATAAATAAAGTTTATTTGTAGTATAAGAATCATCCATGGCTGGTAGAGGGAGTTGACATTGTTATAAGTAGGTCGGATGTTGTTGATCGGGGTGCCGACGGACCGGGACGATTGGCTTAGTTTGTTTATTTTGATTCCTGTTACTCACTCTTTATTATTTAATTTTCCATAGGAATAGTTAGATACGTAATGTAATCATTTCAGTGGACTTCCCCTAAGGGCAACACACTTACCATCTGGACCCTTTTGAATGGTCCCATATTGCCCCGGGGACGAACACTGCTGTTTCATTATGAAGTGCTTTGGGCGCTACCAATGTTATCCATAAACTTAACAGCCGTAATTGTACATTGTGACTTGGGAGCTGCGTCTCCACACCTATGTAAAAACTGATTTATATACAATAAAGCTGTTTAAAAAAAAAAAAAAATAATAATAATAATAATAGGTAGAACTTAATTTTCTAAAAATAGGGGAGGAAACTGGAAATCCCAGAGAAATTAGAGGTTCCTTCCATAGAAAGCAATGAAGCTATCTGGGATAGAAAACTTCACATTGGAAAGAGAAGGTAGTTGGAGAACCCCTGGGGCTGATATAAAGGCTCTGTTTGTATCAATTACAAAATAAACTGAAATGGTTTCACTACAATTAAACTTGCTTTTGTCTATATTTTATTATATTACTTTTCAGTTAAAATAAGTGTATTGTGAATTTTGAGCAAACTTCACCTGCATACAGTTGGTACAGCTGGTGAGACAAATCAGTGAGATCAGCTTCTTTAAAGGGACAGTATACTGTAAAATAGTTTTCCCTTAATGTGTTTCCAATTACCTTTTTTACCAACTGCAGAGTATATAATGTATAAAAATTTGATTTTTAAGGTGTATTTGTGTATATGAAATAGCTGATTTTGTATTTTGAAGCCACAACCTAATAAAATGGGTTGAGCTTGTAGGTATAATCAGATCTCATTACTTTATCACATTGTGTACATATACCTGCTTCTTTATCTTATATCTGTCTGTAGACCAAACACCAATACTTGGAGAGAACAATGGAAAATTAACATTTTATTACCTTACCTCTTCTATACCCAACTGGGAGTGTAATTTCTTCTGCTGGCTGTGTTTACACTGCTTATCTATAGCTTGGACCAAAGGCCAGAAACTTTCAGAATAGATGGGGATACCACAGGCTAAATCAACTATTTCAAATACCAATATAAGGAAAAAGGCAATACTTGTAAACAATGTAATACACTCCAGCAGATAAAGGGGATCATTGGGAGCAAATTAAAGGGAATAATATTTTTGAGTAAACTGTCCCTTTAAAATGCTTAGAAATTTTCACAAGACTGGTGAGAGAGCTTCAGACATAACCTGGGAACTCCCTTGTTCAAATGTTCTTTCAATATTTCTTTAACAGTTTTAATGTAACCTTTATCATTCTAAAATAGTTTAAACACCTTTAAATGAATACTAAATCCATTTTTTTCTTTCATGATTCAGATAGAGCATGCAATTTTAAGCAACTATCTAATTTACTCCTTTTATCAATTTTTCTTTGTTCTCATTTTTGGTTCAGAACCTCGAATAGCAGTCACTGATTGGTGGCTACATTTAGACACCAATCAGCAAGCGCTACCCAGCTACTTCAAATAAAGATACCAATAGAATAGCAATAAATTAGTAAGTTGCTTAAAATTGCATGCTCTATCTGGATCATAAAAGAAAAAAATTGGGTTTAGCGTCCCTTTAAGTCTTGTTCTGTCATATTCATGCTTATCTATGTTTTATTTAAAGGGACACTGTAGCAGAAACTAACATACTGGTTTCCATATTTAGTCCTGCGAGTCTGACAGAACTGGACAGGCATAGGCTAATATTAAAGATGTGACTCTACATGCATTATATTTTTACACATATATTTCTGTATTCTGCTAGTTGAATTACCTTCTGTACCCTTTACATGTTACTTGATCATGAGAGATTAGCCACTAAACAACACATTAAGGACTACACCAGCAGCCTGAGGCTTTATGTTCCTCCCATTTATTCATTTCTCTACATAGCATCTTAGGTACTTGTCTAGTCTAGAAATAAGGACATCAGATAAAATAATTTTACTAACCGCCAGTGCCTAGGCGACATACATTCTGAGTTAATTGCACAACTCACAGATTGCCAGTAAATCCTAAAAACTGTCTTCACCTACCATTTTAACACTACAAAGGCTCTCATAAATACTCATATATATATATACATTGTTTTTATTTTATTTATCTGGATTTCAGTCTCTTTTAGCTCCACTTGTTTATTATTGAAATAAAAGCAGTACTGAACTGGTACTTTTACCTGAAAATACTGTTCCAGTGAAATAGATACAACAGAATGTACTGGGTAATCATAACAAGTAGATGCTGCCTAAATAACATTATAAAAAGGCAATTTATATAAAATAACGTTCCCTTACGTGAAACAGAGAGGGTCACACAGAAGTTTAAACTCAAGGGTTAATTCCAGCCCCAAAACCCTATGTCTACTTTTGTAATTGTGTCATTAAAAAATATATGTTGTTGTTGTTTTATTATTTCTCATAACATTTGGATGTTGCTTATTTTAAGTGACATTATTTAGCACTTTTTTTACTAGATGCTTTATAAATAGATTACAATGATAAAATACCAATGCAATTACAATTCAAAGTTTAAACAGAAATTCTGTGATACTGATATAATATGCACAGCATCAAGTGCTACTGTATAAGCATAACGTTCAGGTATATTTTTAGCACTAGGTGTTACACACTACATATACTTGTATAACAGAAGGGGCAATATCTTCATATCCTGTTATTTATGTTTAAAATAACAGGATATGATAGGATGGGAATTCTGGCACCATATTTCCCACATGGAAGTGATATGGAAGAAAAGCATCAACAAATTGCAATTAGTTTCTTGTTCTCAACAGTATTTTATTTTCATAGAGCTTTCTATGTGCTATTCTTTGTGTCATATAGACTCACACACACTGCTGTTTTTGGTGGCAAGTAAACACTGGTACCATATCTGTAACAGTGTTATACCTCCCACCTCTGGTATCACTGTCATGAGCTGCACAGTGAGAACTCCTGTAATGTCTGGCCTTTTATTGTACTTTACCTCAGAAGGGCTGGGCTTTTAGTTTAAACAGGTTTTGCACAGCTCCTATACTTCAGATGGTTTCATATGACAAATCATTTGCATGTTACAACAGGTTAACACACCTGCCTGCCAATAGCTCTTTTCACAAAGACATGCCAAACCCAATCTCGTTTCTTTCATTCCTCCCATACAGTTCTAACACATTAGGATTTTCTGCTTCAACAGCACGTCTCTCTCTTTCTCTCTCTGGCTGCACTTCCTGAACTTTCACATTGAATGGTGAGTAATGGGTCTTTTTTATTGACTTTAGTATAAATATACTGCAGGGTAACACTTTGCCAATATACTGTGGACAATTTAAACAGTAGTTCAAACTTTTACATTAAAAACATCTTTACAACTACAATGAGAAAGTGGAGTTGGAAACCTTTTTTCTACTTCCTAATTTTGAACAATTATTTCAGCATTCAAAGCAATAGACCAAAACAAAGCTGTGTTTCAAACACTGAACTGATATAATCATTATTTTGCAATAACTGTTTAATGGTTTACTTCTATTCATGCTGTAATTGTCTGAGTAGGACACACATTTAACTTTATATTATCAGAATTGCCTGTCTATCTCTCTCAAAACCTGTTTATGTTCCAATACTGATGATAGATAGATAGATAGATAGATAGATGATAGATAGATAGATAGATAGATAGATAGATAGATAGATATAGACAGACAGACGACAAATTAATAGATTTTTATTTTGTTTGCAGTACATTACTTTTTATTTTTAACAGTACTTTGAAATCCCTGCTATATTTTTAGTGATAACAATTTTGTGCATTACTGCAATAATATTAGTTTTAAAAGAGGAATGTTTTGTAAAGAGCTCTCTGTTAAAAGTTCACAGACATCTGTAAATATTCATTATTTAACCATTCCAGGGGAACAAGAGAATACGTGTTTTAGAAAAAGAGTTCATCTGCTGATTCACATTCTTCACTCACTTTGTTGGGTTTTGAAATGTGTGTAAGTTAAACACATTTCAGTAACAATATTTAGGAAATAAATAAGTATATGGATATTTGTATGCGAATAGTTTCTGGAATGCAGAAGAAAAAAATTACGGGCTAGATTACAAGTAGATTGCTAAATCAGCCATTACAAGTGGCTGGTTATTGCTACCGCGAACTCGCTGTAACAATTAGCGCTCATAAAATTAACCAGAGTTCAGATTTCTGGTTAATTTTATAAATCTGTCACAAATGACCCCAAAATACTGTCTTGTGTAGTTTATTAGAAAATAAAGATGGCAGCATCTTTATTTTTTAATAAAATGACTGCACTAGGCAGTATTTTGGGTTAAAGTTGGTGGGAGTGGGGTGTTAGAAAAAAAGGACACTGAAAAGTGCAATTACATTGCGGTCTATGGGAACTGTGTGTTCCCAGTAAATATATATGTATATGCTTATATACAAATATATTTATGTGTTAATGTGTGTATATACACATATTAACACATAAATATATATGTATATCAGCATATACATATATATTTATATTTTCTGCCATCGCTGCGCTATTTACTGCCTTTGCTGGCGCTGAAGTTCTGATGCTGTCTCTGATGGCATCAGAACAAGGCTCCCATAGGAGCCTATATAAGCGCGCTCTCGTGAGCGCAATGCTTCTCAGCAACGTGAGGTTGCGTTCGTATTGCTGTGAACTTGTAATACCAGCGCACTTTAACATGCGCTGGTATTACACAGTGGAGCACAAATATCACTTTAATTAAAGGGACATTATACACTCATTTTTTCTTTGCATAAATGTTTTGTAGATGATCTATTTATATAGCCCATAAAGTTTTTTTTCTACAGTTTTTTTATAGTATTGCTTATTTTTTAATAACATTGCTATGATTTTCAGACTCCTAACCAAGCCCCAATTTTTTAGGAGAATACCGTCAGATACCTAATCCAGCTTGCTCCTGTTTATGTAAAGGGCCTTTTCATATGCAAAACAAGGGGGAGGGGGGGGGTTTCTTATTTCCCACTTGCAGTGGGCTTTCCAGTTACCTTTTAAACAGAGCTAAACTGAGAGGTTCTAAGTAAATTTTTAAACAGTTTTATACTGGATTTTTATATCAGTTATTCTTTATAGTAATGTCTATTAGATGCAGTCATATGTAAATTGGTGCATACTGTCCCTTTAAATCAATATTTAGTGCTTCACTTGTATTCTGGCCCTACATATTTTAATTGATAGTTAAATGTGCCTTATGTATACATAGTAGGTATCAGTAGTAAAAGATCTAAATGTAAAATAAATGTTCTTAAAGCACACAATATTATTATTTTCTTATCTAAGTTTGCACATTTGTGCACACCAGGGGCATACCATTTTAAAAGAGTTCAGTATTGCTTATTATATCTACTGTGCAGTTGCCAATTGAGACAGATATTTATAACTGAGACTCTGTTGATCAACCATCCATTGTGTGACGTTGCATGGTCACAATTTTGGATACTGCATGATGTGCTGCAGTCTCATTTGAGAACCTAGTGTTTTCATACTTCAATTACAGGAAAAGCAGCCAAAATAAATAATATAATTTCTTTCTACACATAATAAATATTATTTATGGAGAATCTGATTTGGAGTTTAATGTATTCAGTAAGTTCAAGAAACAGTAAGCGTTTTTCAAAGTGTTACATAATTATATAAGAAGGATAGGATTTATTTAAACACAACAAATTACCTGAAAATACCAAATTTGGCAACTAAAAGTATACTTACCTTGAAAGTGAAGCCATCCTTTTCCTGCATGGCAGTTTTTTTAACCTAGCGCATCATAGGCTCACCGTCTAATCCCAGTGAACCCGATAATATAATTCTGCACTATGTGTAATATGTTGAAAAATGTTTACTACCCCTTTCAGATTTTACATCTAGAATCTTTTCATAGGATTATTTTGAGACAGGGCCCCAAACTACCCTTCCCACAAATATATACAATAAAATATATAAAAATAACCTAACTAGACATATTATCTCTTAAAACAAAGGTTAGGTTACTTATCTACTAGAAATATATCATTAGAAAAGCTACATTTTAGAAGAGACTTTCGAACTATAGATAAGGTTGTTATGAACACAAAGTATAACAAGAAACCAAATAGTTACTGAAGGATTAAAACAAAGATGAGTTGTGATATTCTTATTTGTCTTAAATTTTATGTTAATAAACAAATGTTAGAAAAAGGGACATTAAGTTCACAAAATATTTAGCATGCAAGAAAAAGCATTATTTAAATATTTTCAAATCAGGAAGTCCATGGGGGATGTTTATTAATGTGCAAGCAGACATGATATGATGTAGCGTATCATGTCTGCCGCACATTGATAAATGCCGACAGCATATGTTGTTGGCATTTATCATTGCACCCGCAGTTCTTGTGAACAGCTGGTGCAATGCTGCCCCCTGCAGGGGGTGTCAATCAAATCGATCGCATTCAATCTTGATTTCTGTCCACAGCCGCAGAGGCAGACAAGTTATGGAGCAGCGACCTTTAGACCGCTGCTTCATAACTTCTGTTTCCGGCGAACCTGAAGGCTCGCCGTGAACAAGGGACATCAAGCTCTATACGGAGCCTGATAAATCGGCTCCCATGTGTATATACCAATCATGCCAAAAGGATAAATTGCATATTGGCTGATAAGAACAATTGCCACACATCTATTGGTGGACAGTGAGAAACCTTACACACATATATATATATGTGTGTGTGTATATATATATATATATATATATATATATTTATATATATATATATATATATATATATACATACACACACAAATATGTTGTACATATTAAAGTGATTGTTTTAATGTTTAATGATTAAGTGCCCGGTAACTAAAAGTAATCTTAAAAACAGGGGCACTTTCATTCATTAAACTTTACAAAGATGCTTATTTTTAAAATACTTACCTTTGCGTTATGTTAAACATGACACCGATCCTCTACCCGCATCTCCTGCTTTAATTAGCAGATCGATGACGATCCGGCTTCCTCCAATTGTTGTGTGCCTCACGACGAGCTGGAGGCCAAAGGGAGCACACAACGATTGGAGAAAGCCATATCTGCTAAAAAAAAAAGAGGATCAGCGTTTTGTTTACCATATCGCAAAGGTAAGTATTTTAAAAAATAAGCATAATTGTAAAGTTTAATGAATTTGCCCCTGTTTTTAAGATTACATTTAGTTACCGGGCACTTATTCATTAAACTTTACAATCACTTTAAAATACCCTCTTTTAATGCAGAAATATATACAAAAAAATACTTTCATGATAACTTTAATTGGCTAAGCAGAAAAACACACAAAGATATAAAAAGTAATTTGTCTATGTGTCTATTTTTGCAGATTGAAATCACAATTATTAATGTACATAAACGGTTGTTAAACAAATAAATAATGACATTGCCTATGATACTTAGTTGCATTCCAAGTCTTTATTTTTCTGTCTAGGCATAGCTAATAACATTTTCCAAAGATGTGGTTGAAAGCCTTTGTTTAACTTCCTTGGGTATGCCTCCTTTGTTGTTTTACCAATGTTTGTTCTTTTTCCTAAAGCTAGACTATGCAGTAAAGTTCAAGGATGATGAACATAAGTATGTTTCTGTACTGTGCTACCACTTGCCAATAAGGACAATTTTCTAGATTAGTAGTCTTTTGCTGTGGACAACTCCCTGTCTGAGGTAGTGTGATGTCATCTGACTTGACTGTCTTGAAATTCTAGTGACTGTAAAAGTTTAGCTCCTCTTACTTTCTCAATACCAGTTTGTTTTCTCTGTGAAATCTTTACTTCTACATATGGATCTAAATACATTTTTAAAAATGACTAAGTACTGCACATTTATCTTTCTTTCATACAAGTTTTATAGTGTTTTTCCCAGGTGGACACAACTTTTTTTACATAGTGCGTAGACCCTGCAGCTATTTTGAAAGACGTTAACAATTACCACCATTGTTGTTTGAAAAACAGACTCAAGCCTGAGTTGTAATCACTGCCTGTGCATTCCTTACTAATTACATATCGATTTTTTTCACCATCTAAAAGTTTTTGAGACTAAATATATATATAAAAAAGTAGTTTCTCATCATATTTATCTAGCAAGCAAGCAAGCCCTCTGTTACCAGCATAACGATAAAGGGTTTTACAATCCAACTAAATAATCTTTTGGGGGAGAAAATTATTGTAACTGACAAAATATTAAAATTGAAAATGAAATATGTTTACACAAATGTTCTTTTGTGCACAGTCTACTGCATTATTCATGGTAAAATAAAAACATATACAATTAGTAGATCTTAATGTATATATCTTAGGACTGTTTTAAAACCCCTATTTAATCTTTCATTTGATTTTATTATACTTTTTAAGCATTTTGTTTTAAAAATCATCATGTTAACCACAACCTTGTTCACCAAGTAACTAGCAAACATAACTATTACACAAGGAGAACTGAAACAATACTAAGAAATCATTACTGTAACAAATACACAGAAGCAATGTAACTCCACTAGTTTTTTTTTTTTTTACTGTATATTCATACTTTAAAACTCAGTCATTCGGTACAATTGCATGTCATTTTTATGCTTTAAATGACATTTATGTGTTTATAAATTTGACATTTTTTTCAATGTTTCTTTGATCATTTATAAGTGCCAAAGGTGTGCTGACTTTCTGGGATTGTGCTTGATTCATTGTGTTGCTCAAAGCTAGAGGTGTTGCTTCAGGGTGAGGGGTAGGTGAATTTCTCCCAGTGAGTCATATTTTTAATTGTTTTTCTTATATTGCTACATCCTCTATATTCTCATCCTCTCAAATGCCAAACTGATCTGTTAGCTTCTATTCATTGCTGATTGTCCAGTAATGACTCTATTTGTGATTTTACAGTCTCCCTTGATGTAAGCTTTTTTTTTTTTTTTTTATCACGCTAAGGTCTCGTTTTCATTGAGCTGTAATTAGGTCTGCGCGAGGTTGCAAACTGATAAGATGAAGATAAACTGATATGATGTCGGAAGCAATTTCATTTGACTGCTTCTGATGGTGCGTTATACCTCAAAATCGGTAGCCATGATTCAGCTGGCAAAAATATTTTCATGTCCCATAGAAAGTATTAGAAGCAGTTTAGTGATAACTTATACCAGGTTTTCAATGAAAGCACAAACCATTAATACACTGTTGGAGGCTGTTGATACATTGATAAAAATTACACACAGCTCAACTAGGTGTAAAAGAGGAAAAAAGGAGCTTTTTGAGACATATTTCCTATTAACATTTTAAAATGCAAGTGTTTCAATGTAGAAATAAATTGTAATATGTAATATTTATTGTTGTCCTATGTATAGGAATAGTTGCACTTGTTCTTATGGAAATATCAGTATGTATTTACATGTAAAATAAAATTCAAACTAGACCTATGCCTAGTGCAGCAATACATATTACATATATTAATAAAGTAGAAAATATAGTTATAATAAATAATAGTATTTACTTATAGATAAAACATATGTATTATGAATAAGTGTTTTTGTTTCCCTTAAGAGGTGAACACAGGTAAGGTGCGCAGATGTTAAATGTAAATGTTATAGTGTAAGGTTGGGTTACCATAGAAACTAATTGATTTTCAACAAATCAGACATCAAATTGAAGTGTTAACACAACGTTAACTTACACCTACAGGAAAAGAGCGACTGCACTGGCAAAATATTTAAATGGAAACCTGGCACTAAAATGGAGCCATAAACTAATTTTAACTTTTGGCCACTTCGATAGCTTGCGGTTTAATTTTTTACGGTTCTGTGGAAACAAGCCCTTAGTTTCCCTATTACACAGACATAGAAATAGAAGTATACTGGACAAGCAAAGATGTACGTACATCTGCTTCAATTTCTTCTTTTAGAAATGATATTAAAGTATACACTAAAGTATTACCTTGTTGCACCTAGAAAAAGATGCTTTATAACTTTTTTCTTTATGTTTATGAGGTGATACCTCTGTTTATCAGAAGTGTATTTCACATTGTCAATTAAACTCCTCCCTATCCTCTATGTGAGGAAATATATATATATATATATATATATATATATATATATATAGACACACACACAGAGATATATGTGTGTTTATTTATTTATAATATATTTAGGTATGTGTGACCTGTCACAGTCTGAAAATAAAACTTTTGGGGTTGTCCTTATCTGCCACTAAGTAATCTCTGGCTAGCAATGAGTGGTACATGAATAAGCAATCTGTCGGTTTTTATATATGCGTAATGAAACTACTTGGCAATATATATATATATATATATATATTTAGTTATTTTGCCCCCTTTTCATGTACATTTAGCACTGAAAATTGAGCAATTTCTAATACTCAGAACTTGAGATCTCAACTCTACTTGATATTTGTCCGTAATTGGCAAATGAATGCATTTTATACTAACTTTATGAGTGGGGCTAGTCTGGTTGTCTGCTTTACTGTCCCTTTAATTCTGACATAGTTTCTCAGGATGCTGGGGTCATAGCCATTCCTCTCCCTTTTGCATAGTACAGCTAATTCCCACTTCAACCTGGATACCACATGTCCAACTGGCAGCCAAGATCTGTGCCTACTTCCCTTTAATTTCTCACTCTACCTTGTTCACTGTTTTGTGTTTATGTTATGAACACTCAGATGATTGAATCAATGCTGTGATGTGTACTAAGTATCTAAGAGGTTTAATCATTGTTGTGTGTTTGTTATGAGCAATTAGGGGTTAAAATGTTGCAGTGATGACTATGAAATTGTTAAATAACTGTTGGATGTTAATAGAAACCTAGAAGTTAAATGGCTATAATCGTCAAAAAAATTACATGCTCTAAAGACACAATAGAAGTATTGATAGGAACTTGCAGAGCATTGCTGGTCCCGAGCAGAAACTGCCATTAATCCAATCAGCAGCACTAGTTGCATAACTCAAATGTGCAACTAGTGTTTTATGCTCTGGACCAGAAATGCTTTGTGGGTTCTTTACTTTTACTGTGTGTTTAACATCTTTGCCGGGGTTAAACACATGGTAGTGTAGGGTTGCTTGTCTTAAAATTACATGTTCAATCAAATTAGATCAGGTAGTTTTTCAACTATTATGGCCCTTTAAATCACAAGTTATATGGTTTTCTATTCGTGTGCTTTTTTGGATCCAAACTGTGTAGGTGGCTTTAAGTTTTTGAACAAACCTGTCAAGCTGTGATTACAGTGCATACATTTGCTATAACTATAAAGCTCATTAAAAGTTTTCTATTTTTTGACTGAAGAGTTTTCATAACTTTATCTCTTAGCTAATAAACAATATTAAAAAAAAAATCAGCATACAGCTTGTGCACTTATAGTTTGTGCAGTATATAAGGTTACATATTAGTGACTAAAACTTAACTTTTATTATAGTGTAGTTAAACTTATTGTGTAATTAAAAATAGATTGCAACACTTTGAGAAAACAAAATCCTCAGAGAAATATGAACTAATTATTTTATAAACCTAAATGAGATGAACATCATATTTTATAAGCTTTCTATATAAATATATGTTTGCACAAACTCCCCCGAATTTGGGATCATATGACTGTTAATCTCTTTTTTGAGGGGGGGCAACTCACCAACTAATAATGATCTTTCTTGAGCCTAAGTTACATGTAAATAAATAAGTGCATATGATTTGTTGCCCAGATCTGTCATGTTTGGGGCTTTGTAAATATGAACTTTTAAAGGGACACTAAACCCAATTTTTTTCTTTCATGATTCAGATAGAGCATGCAATATTAAGCAACTTTCTCTCTCCCAAATATGTTATAGTGTTTATCATATTTTATTAGTCATATTTTCAACTTTGTGTCATAGCTACTTTAATATTGCTTGTTATGCAAAATAATGTATACATGTGTGTTTGATTTGCATACCAATTTAACTTAGAGACCTAATCTTTGTATTAAAGGTAAGGTAAAGTTTCTAGTTATTAAATCCATATATTGAAAGTAATTTTCAAAAATAAGGTAGTCGCTAACTTAGTTTTGTGTTACATTATTTATTTTACCTGTAATCCAAACTTTTTATTTCAAACCGTTCGATTAAATTCTCCTCCCCCATGCCACTTCTGTGTTTATCTCTCTGATTACACCAAGCATTCTCACCCCTTTGTTTTCGTCAGCGCAATGCCCGTTCACAGAGTCAATATCGTATGCGCATGCGCCACTTCCCCCGCTGCCAGATACATTGTTCCGATTGTTTCAATTACAGCAATAATTTTCTCAAAAAAAAAAAGATATTTATTCTTTATGTCGCGGTTGATTCTAAACATACAGAGCTTAATATCTTACCCACACTTGCGGCGCGATCTTTGAACTGCTTAGAATGAATCAAAACAAAACGATCGCTACACCGCTAGCACTGCGCATACGCTACTCGCGAACGAGCACAGGTTGAAGTGGGTTGTGTCGAGTCCGGCGCATGCGCACAGTCGGCGAGTGACGTCGGAATTGATGGGCTAAACCCCTGAAGGGGAAACTGCCGATTGGAGAGTAAGATAGCAAGCGGATGTCGATCAAATAAACAAAAATGTCGGGCAGACGAAAGATTTGAGTATGGACAATGTTTGAAAGGTAGAGAAAGGTAGATTTCGGTTGATAATTTCAAAATGATGAATGAAACTTATGGTTTTTTTTTTATACTAGTACACATAGCGTTAAGTAGTGTGATAAACTTTACCTTACCTTTAAATTCCTAAGGCATGGGGCCACATATCAATATTTTAAAAGCCTTGGCCCTCTGTCTACCAGTTGGTCGTCCCTGCAATAATTCATTACAGCAAGTAATTTGTGTGCTACTGACCATAGATAACCATGTATAACCCCTGCAAAGAAAGTCATTTTAACTTAGCATTATTTATGTGTCTATAAAATATATATGGATTGCCTGTAACATTTTTAGATATAACTGCTTTGTCATAGGACCTACTTACCTCAGTAATTTATTAAAATAACCAGTGAATAATATCTAATGCAGCACTTCATTTAATGGGACAGTCTACACCAAAATTGTTATTGTTTAAAAAGATACTATTCCCCAGTTTTGCATAACCAACACGGTTATAGTAATACAATTTTTATCTATGTGATTACCTTGCATCTAAGCCTCTGCAGACTTCCCCCATCTCTAAGTTCTTCTGGCAGTCATGCATTTTAGCCAATCAATGCTGACTCATAAATAGAGTGAACACAATATTATCTATATGACACGCATGAACTAGCACTGTATAGCTGTAAAAAACTGTCAAAATACACTGAGATAAGAGGTGCCCTTCAGGGGCTTAGATTTTAGCATATGAGCCTACCTAGATTTAGCTTTCAACAAAGCATACCAAGAGAACAAAACAAATTTGATGATAAAAGTACACTGGAAAGTTGTTTAAAATTGCATGCCCTATCTGAATCATGAAAGTTTAATTTTGACTTGACTGCCCCTTTAAAAGACATTCTATGCTATAGATTAAAGGGACACTGTATTATAAAATTTGTTTTGCCTTAATGTGTTCCAAAATGACTTGTTACATTTACTTCCAATTATTAACTTTATGGGAAATGTGTCCTTTATATTTATTTTTGTATTTTAAATAGCGGTTTATTTTCATTAAAAGTAAAGCAGACCTGTTAATGTTATTTACATTAAATTTTGAAATGCTATGGAGGGGATTAAATATTTACAACTATCTGTTTCTAATACAATATCCCTCTCTCCCTCATACCTCCTACTGGGAGATTAATCTGTGTAATAGTTGTTTTTTTACATAGCTTTTCTACAGAGAGAATATTTGTTACTCATATTTCAGAGTAGGTTGGAATACAACAGTTAAAAATAGATATTTCAAATAACAAATAAAGGTAACATATCTGTTTGAAAACAATTAAATACACTGCATAAGGTAAAATGGGCCATTGGGAACACATTAAAGGTTAGAAAAAATTAGAGCACAATGTCCCTTTAACTTGCTTTTCTACATTGCTTTTGTGAAAGCTTTTATAAAGTAATGAATAGCCTGGGTAATATTCATGATTCTGTTTGCCAACAACAGGATACATTGAAAATGTTATGAAAGAAGATATTTACAGAAAGCCTTAAATAGATTATTTTTTACACAAAAATTTTGATTTATTTTTAATGGAATATATCCCTTAGATTTGAATTTCCACTATTTTGTTTCACAAAATATCAAACATTACAAGCAATCGAATTGAATCCATCTTGCAAGCATAGTAAGAGTGTACGCTTTATCACTTCCTGTAAGGGACACCTATTAACTGGTACACAAACCAGTATTAAACAATATTACATGTATTATAACAAGAAGCCAGCAAATGTACTCTATAAACAAACAATGCTGAGTGACATATGTTTGATCCAAACATAATGAGATTGTTTGTCATCCTGAGAAAGTATATTGTGAGAAAGACAAAGTCAGGCAGCTGTTATGTATTTCCTGTGGTTTCATGTGCATATGTTGAAATATATTTATTATTTTTTATATTATATTTT
Organism: Bombina bombina; assembly: GCF_027579735.1. NCBI lineage: Eukaryota > Metazoa > Chordata > Amphibia > Anura > Bombinatoridae > Bombina > Bombina bombina. The sequence goes on from NC_069502.1 coordinate 490,027,223, forward strand.
ATAATGTAGCTTTTTGTCTTTTATAGGTGTTTTTTGTCCAGAAATGTCTGCAATGATTGAGACATTATCATTGCTTTCATCATTACATGATGAAGGCAGATCTGAAAATTACATAGAACCTCACTACAAAGAATGGTACAGAGTTGCAATTGATGCACTAATAGAGGGAGGCATTGGTGCATATCAAGAATTTCTTCAAAAAGAAAGAGCTACAGAATTCCTTGCTGAGGAGGAAGTAAATTATATCACAAACCACATCCAGAAGCCATCAGAAAACTCTGAAAATGCATATGGCGATCTATCTGATGATACCTCATCATCGGGAACCTATTGGCCTGTGGAATCAGACGTAGAGGCCCCAAACCTTGACCTTGGTTGGCCTTATGTGTCACCTGGACTTATTGGAGCTACAGACATTAATCTATATTTTCATCCACCAAAAGGACATATTCTCACTATAAAAGAGCTGGTTAGGAAGATGATCAAAGAAGCAAGACAGGTAGGAAAAAGTCTGCTTTATTCTAATACTTAACTATGTATTTTAATTTGAAAACAGTGATCAATAAAATGATGGTAGCTATATTATTTAGATTGTGACATGTATTGTGTAGATTAAAGGGACATAATACTCATATGCTAAATCACTTGAAACTGATGCAGTATAACTGTAAAAAGCTGACAGGAAAATATCACCTGAGCATCTCTATGTAAAAAAGGAAGATATTTTACCTCACAATATCCTCAGCTCAGCAGAGTAAGTTCTGTGTAAAAAGTTATACTCAACTGCTCCCAGCTGCAGGTAAAAAAATTAAAAAAAAAATGAAGAAATGAACAGCAGCCAATCAGCATCAGCAGTGCTGAGGTCATCATCTTTTACTGTGATCTCATAAGATTTGACTTGACTCTCATGAGATTTCATTGTAAACTTCCTTTACCTGATTGGTGAAATAATATGACAGTGCACGATGCTAGTCCCTTCAGATGTCCCAGGACAAACACACTAAAATGCTGCTTAGAAATCCTTTACAATGGGAGGTGGCTACTGAGGAACTTTTGAGGTAAAATATCTTTCTTTTTTACATAGAGATGTTCAGGTGATATTTTCTAGTCAGCTTTTTACAGCTATGCTGCATCACTTTCAAGTGTTTAAACATTTGGGTACTATGGCCCTTTAAGGCAATTTATTTGACACATCATAATGGGGAGGTTTGGAAATCTCATGAACCAGGACTGCAATCATTAATGTTCTGTCTTAAAAGCATATGCAAGATTTGGATGTCATTTTCACATCAGAGAAAATGAATTCAGAAAGCCTTGAGTCTTTAAAGGGCAGTATTCCTGATTATGCAATCTTATTGGTTGTATTGTACTGGCGATTAATGCTTTGCATCTCTGGGTTGTAGTTCTTTTTTGACATGGCATTGACCGCCAAAAGAACAACTGTTTTATTTCATAATTATTTATGACTTGACCTCCAAGGTAAGTTAAAGGGACATAAAACAAAATGATATAGAGACAAAATAATATATGTACTTTGTTTACTGCAAATTTAAACTGCAGTGCCTCGCCATTAGCCCTTTCTTTTTAGTTTCTGAATTGTAAAGCTCTAACTCCCCCCACATAATTCCTTTTATGGCTGTATCTATGTTTATTGTTTTGGTAAAATGGTATTATTATTTGGTATTATTTTGGTAAAATGAAAAAGTTAATACGATTATTCGTTGGAGCATACCTAAAAGCTGGGAACTCAGTTAAAATACAATGCCTGTGTCTAAACACTGATAAGAGGGGTGGAGTTAGCTGCTCCAGGCAGTTTAGTTATGTAATACATTTTGCTTATTTTTGAAAATTATTTTAAAATACTTGCCAGCAATTTAAAAAGAAATTTTTATGCAAACTATTTTAAATTAATTAGCCATTTTAGGATATGCACAGATCTCAACCTGTTTTATGGCACTTTAATTACATTACACTATGTACAAGGACATTAAACTTTAAGTCTGATGATCACCCTTCTACGTTTTTATTAATATTCTGCTCAAACACTAACAAATACACACACATGTAGACACACACACATAAACACACATTATGTAGACATAGTAGTGATATTATGTATGTTATAGTAGTTATATTGCCATTCTTACCATGTAATTTCTTAGCCCTGTTATTAACATAAGCAGATATTTTAGATCTTCATTTAAAAGGTCACTGCTTTTATGTCTGTTCGGGATTGTTATAATATTTTGCTAAAAATGTGTAATTAACAAATACACTTAAAACAAGAATATAAACATGAACTTCCAGTTAACATTTTCCATGCAAACAAAATATTTTTGGCATCTTTAAATAGCGCTCATTTATATACATGATAAAAGTATGGAATTTGCCGTTATAACACTTTGCACATTGACTTAGCAGTCTGATTTTGAAGTTCAGACCAGACCAGATTTTGCAAACCACTTAAATATGGTTATAAGACTTGTTACTGCAAGTATTAAAGGAACATTGTACACTCGATTTTTCTTTGCATAAATGTTATGTAGATGATCCATTTATATAGTACACCTGGGAGTGTTTTTGTAACAAACGTATAGTTTTGCTTATTTTTTTATAACATTGTGCTGATATTCAGACTTCGAACCAAGCCCCAAATTGTCAGATGTATACACATGTTTAAAGACTCCTGCTGGCTCCTGTTTGTGTAAAGGGTCTTTTCATATGCAGGGGAGGGGGAGTGTCTGCGGTTTCACCAGCCCCTTGCACTGGGTATCCCAATCTAACCTCATCAACAGTGCTAAACTGGGAGCTACTAAGTAAGTTTATAAAAGGTTTTATAATAGGTTTTTAGATCAGTTTCAGTGCATATTCTTCTTTATACTGTCTATTACATGCAGATATATGGAAATTGGTATGTACTTTCCCTTTAAGTCCCTTTGCTCAATTGTGGGTGTTTTGTGTACATTACCTATGCTTTTTAGGAAGGGGAAGACCACAAAGAGAGGAGGATACAGTTTAAAAGGCATAGGGGCTGATTTATGATGACCTGAATGGAGCCATCTTGCCCTGTTTCCGTGTGAGCCTTCAGGCTCGGCTCTGAGCGGTGTACAGCAATCAACCCGATCCTATATGATCGGGTTGATTGACACCCCCTGCTAGCGGCCGATTGGCTGCGAATCTGCAGGGGCCGGCATTGTACAAGCACTGTGAACTGCTTGTGCAATACTGAATACGCTGTCCGCATTCAGCGATATCTGGTGGACATGATACGCTGCAGAGTATCATGTGTACCAGGCAATAATAAATTGGTCCCATGGTCTCATCAGTTTCAAAAGAGAAGTCTAATATCCCCCTGGTTGGCATAAAAGATGGAGGATTTTGTTGGTTATAATTGAATCAGTTTTCCTCTTTTCTGGTTAGCCAGTCAAAGCTATTAATAAACTTACAGACAGGTGGTATCACATTTCAGGTCTCAGTGGATTATATTTCTGTTAAAGTACATAGATTTATGACACCGTATCTCTTCCTTGTGTCTTTGTTTTTATTATCTTTAGTGTGTGGACTACTATATATATTTTGAGCAAAGACTAATATAGTTATTTTCCACAGGCAAATTATTTCCCACTTATTTTCTCTAAATATACATTTCTTTTAATTTACTCTTATAGGAACAGTCTGCAGACTGTCCCTTTAAAGATTAAGAATCAAATGGAGAATTGTTACCTATACTGTTGTTACCTGTACTATTTTATCTCCCTTTTTTCTGGGTATCTCAAAGCAACTTCTCCAAATCAGCTCAGATTTGAATGTAATAGCTATATGTATGAGTCCCTTATTTCTCAACACTTAGTGGCACAATATTTTACTCTGAGTAAATTATATATAAGAATCAGAAAGGAAGCAACATAACTCTGTCCCTGTTTAAATTGAGTTAACATATTCACAGATCTATTGATACCTATGATATAATTTAACAAAATTCAAACTTTATTTAAAAGTTCAAAACATTGAGAAAATATTTTTTTTTAATGTAAATATTAGCCTGGAGCCTCATGCACACAAGTTTGCAAAAACTCTTGTTTCTTTTGTTTCCATTCCCCCAAACCTTTGTCTTTGGGCTTGTCTTGACCATAGCATTTTCCCTTTGGTCAAAGATTAAACCCAATCATGTCATTTCTCATTATCCTGCTCCACAGGTATCAAGTAGCAGCAACAACTTTGAATTCAATGTCTGTAATTTTTTTCTGTTTAAATATTATAAATTTGTTATAACAGAGCATTCCAAATATTATAACAGAGCATGTCTCATATGGGCACAATAAACATGCATTCAACTAATGCACATAACACTTATTCACTGCATAACTTTATTAAGAAAGCCTTGAAGCCTAATGTAAGGTTGAGGTTTTGGTTATGTTTAGCGACCTCATGTGTGGTAGTGGAGAGCCAAGTAATGCTGCTGCAGCAGCTTTGGAAGGCTTCTGAGCATCCTTCTTCAGCTTACCTCTCCTGGCCATTTTTAAATAAGTACAGCAATGGTCCCATAATAAATAAAGTTTATTGTATAAAGGTAGCAGATACATAGTAAGTCAGTTACTTACATATACAGTTTATCATCACACTGTTAGATGTCAAAGACAAGAAAGCTCAATACTGCAGTATGAGGGGGGACTAGATAGGAGAGTTGGAAGCAACAGTCAGAACTTAAATTGATAGAAAGGTCAACATTGAAATGTGCATTGAAACATTTCAATTTTAAATAGAAGCATTTTTTAAGTATAATGCCACTATTTCTGGTGCAGTGGCATACGCACATATGCTATGTGTGACTAAATGATTGGGATTCAAAGGCCATGCCTTCTCTGAGAGTAGGCAGTGGTATGTATTGTATCAACGGCTCACTCTCTGAGTAGGTGTGGTGTATAAATTCTGGTGCATGGGGCACTCAAGACATATGAGCCTATGCTACTGAATAAAAGTAATATTTTTTACTAGAAGCATTTTTGCTAATGGAAGTATCTTGTAAAAAAAATTAAACTTTAAATGCACCCAGACACATTTTAGTTTTGACCTTTCCACCCTTTTAACAAGTAAGGTCTGATAAGTATCACATTCATACTTAACTGGAGAACAGGTAATATAATACCTCTGGTTAAAGAGTAAACTTCCTAATACCCAAATAAAAAAGAGCAGGGTACAGAGGTCTAGGTCAAATTATAATACTACACAGCTGGTAGTTGTAACACTGGAGCAAAGCAGCAAGTCACTTGGCAGAGGAAGTGGTACTGCAGAACTAGTACTGAATGGCATCGCTGAAAGATAAGCAGAAGCATAATCATCTTGGCAAAGGCTGTGGTGCAACAGAGGAAGTATTATGGGGCAGGATTGCCAGATTAGCTGAAAACATATAGCAGAAGTCTTGTTAGAGGCTGTGATAGCAGATCAGGAACTGATAACAGTTCAGCAATATTAGTAAGTAATTAGTAAGTAATATTATAAACTGAGAACTAGAACAAACACCATGACACAGGGTCGGAGACATAGACATGTCAAGGGAAGTCCAATGTTCAGGGGCAGGTGGCAAACCAACAGACAAGTCAAGCATGCAGTCGGTCAAATTCTAGCATCACCAGACAGGATACACAAATAACTAAATACCAGGGCGGGCAGGTAAATTATAGGTGATCAGTTAATTAGCTAAGACACATCTGTTAGCTCAGCTGTGCAATGGTACACAGCTGAATGAAATCTAGTCTTTTACAGTAGCTGGCTAGATAACAGACTTCCTAAAAGGCTCAGTAAGACATTTTGGAGCTAAAACCTAGTGGGCCCAGGTTCAGACTAAGATTGAGGAGCCCCAAGCAGTTTCTGCTCCAGGGTTTATTTTTAGGTGGTGATTCTGAAACAGACCTGTCACCCAAGCACTGGAGGAGAAGGAGGAAGATTAGCAATATATGCTTACACTGCTATTACAAAGTAAAATATACATCCTGATGCATCTTATGCATGGGCAAGTCAAAGCATTCTCAAAATTTTACAAATCAGTTCTTAAAACTATTAATTAAAAAATGTAAATGTTTTATAGTAGATGTTAGATTAAAACAAAATTGCAAATAGGAAAATGTCAGGAGTTGCCAATGAATGGTAAAACAACAAATCCATTAGATTTTAATATTTGAATGTAAATGTCTTAAAAAACATCTGTTCAGTCATTTATACGCACATACACAATTCAAAACTTGATTGGACACTTTGCCAATTTTTAGAAAACCATTTTCTGCTACTCTTTTAAATGTCCCTGTAGACCACATTGATAGGCCAATCACTTTAACATTTAGGCAAAACATACTGTAGAATGAATCCACAAAATTCTGAAAATTGGATGCAATTTAACAATTTTTTTTCATCTTGTGTTTTTAAGATACTCTAAGAAAAAAATGAATCTCTAAAAATATATTTTTACTTTCTTTAGTAACATTTAGTAACATTTAGAGATATTTTAAGTGAAATTCAGACTGAATATTAGAATCATATTAAAACATATTTAAATATATTAAAATATTTGTTTATTTATGCATTAGAAACTATTCACTACATTGCAACAGATATACATAAAATAAATGTTTAATTTTTTTAGAATCTTTTATTGTTTTGCATTCCTAGGAAACACCATTTGAAAAGCCTATAGAATGTTATCTGACTTCATTTACTGTGACCATATTACAAGTGGATCAGTATTTAATGCTCCTGCTTGCGCGTTAAAGGGACATTATACACTCATTTTTTCTTTGCATAAATGTTTTGTGGATGATCTATTTATATAGCCCATAAAGTTTTTTTTTTTTTTTTAAATGTATAGTTTTGCTTGTTTTTAAATAACATTGCTCTGATTTTCAGACTCCTAACCAAGCCCCAAAGTTTTAGGAGAATACCGACAGATACCTACTCCAGCTTGCTCCTGTTTGTGTAAAGGGTCTTTTCATATGTAAAATAAGGGGGAGGGGTGGAGTATTTTATTTCCCACTTTCAGTGGGATTTCCAGCTACCTTTTTCAACAGAGCTAAACTGAGAGCTTCTAAGTTTTTAAACAGTTTTATACTGGATTTTTATATCAGTATCTGTGCATCTTATTCTTTATAGTATTGTCTATTACATGCAGATATATGAAAATTGGTGTATGCTGTCCCTTTATCGCCCTTAGAAGTATGCTTTTTGCGTGCGTCAGGTAGTGTTTGTATTACTGGTTGAAAGTAAACTGTTTGCGCATGAGTGCTAACACCATGCATGCAAAAAGCCAAACTTCTGCGTGCACGTTCACATATTCCCCCCTAGAAATCAAAACTCAATAGAGCAAAAAGCTACAACCTAATCACGTGCAAACCCAATCGCATATTCTCAAGTGCGCTCACCTGACATGAAAATATGAATATTTCACATTCTATTATTCTTTACATAGCAGAATATGTTAAATTTATTCATAAATACATATTTCTATGTATATCTGATGATATTTTGGTACACAAAATATCTATATCTATCTATCATCTATCTATATATATATTTACACATACATGATTATATAAGGGTATGGATAAATAATAATAAATAATCATTTTTATTAGATGGTGTTATTATGAGTGTAACTGTACTTTTAAATGTATTTTTAATGTGTCTTGTGACACTTCCTTGTTTCGCAAAACAATTAAGAGCTCTGAGGTCACGCTAACCTGGCAATCGTTAACTTCAACTGCGCTCAAGCAATCGCGTTTACTTTCAACTTGTAATACAAGCAAAAAACCCACACACGCAAACACCTACGTTAAACCCCTTTTCGCTTGTGCGTGACCATTAGCTCTCCACTCATAATCTGGCTCTTTATGGGAACTTAAAGAACTTAAATGTTGCATTTAATGTCCCTTTAACTACATCTTATACTCTTATACTTTTTGTGTGTGAACAAATTGGCAAGTGCTCAAAGAATGAAAACTTATAATTTGTTATGAATACTGAAACTCTGCAGTGGAAAACCAAATCACATGAAATTGCACAGCCAGAATATAATACATTCTAAAGTTGCATTTTGTCACATTGTGTTTTGTATATGACAACCTTGAAACACACTTATAGAACTATTTTGAATGTTTTAGAGAACATTATCAGGACATATGTGTTGTATCCAAAATGTTCTTAGAGAAAAATATAAGGTTTATATATAACATCTATTTAATGGCTTTTTTTCCCCTGAATGTCTCCAAACTCTATATAAAGCAAAAAGTAAAAATTCAAAACATGCTATTTATTATTCACCGTCCTGCTATTCTTCATTATATTTACCATTTTCTACTCTTTCTTGATGTCCCCCTTTGTATTAGTGTTTTAATATTATTAATAGTATTATTAATACTAATAATAATACAGTTGTAAAGGTTTATTCAGTAATACCTTTTGCAATACAGAATTTTGCGCCTAAATTTTTCTTAAGAGTTATCGTCCATCATTTTGTAACTGATAAATAATCTTAAACCTCTGACATTTGTTTAAAAAAAAAAATGTTTAACAAGGAACAATTTGACATAGATTAACGTTTTCAACATTTAGGGCCAGATTATAAGTGGAGTGCAAAATATCGCTTTCGCTAAAGCAAAATTTGTGCTCCCCTTTGTAATATCAGCACACGCTGGTATTACGCGTTAGGTGAAATGCGAAAGCGACCTTGCGTTCACATTGCATGGAAACATTGCGCTAATGAGAGGGTGCTTTCGTAGGCTCCAATGGGAGCCTCATTCTGATGCCATCATACACAGAACCTAAGTGCAGTGAAAGAGGTAAGTCGCACAGCGATGGACAGCAAATTTAAATATATATGTATATGAATATATACATATATATATATATATGTGTGTGTATAAATATAAATATATATGCATGTAAGCATATACATATATACAAATATATATATATATTTATTTACAGGGAACACACAGTTCCCATAGACCACAATTTAAAACTTTTCAGTGCCTTGTTTTTCAAACACCCGACAGACGCCAACTTTAGTCCCCAAAAACTGCTTAGTGCTGTAATTTATAAAAACATTAAGGCCTAGATTTAGAGTTGGGCGGTAGCCGTCAAAACCAGCGTTAGAGGGTCCTAACGCTGGTTTTTACCGCCCTCTGGTATTTGGAGCCAGTCATTAAAGGGTCTTCCCCCCTCAACGTCGCCTCCACCTGCCTACACATATTAACCCCTAATCTGCTGACCGGACCGCGCCGCTATTATAATAAAGTTATTAACCCCTAATCTGCCTAACTCCTGCATCAATAACCCTATAATAAATAGTATTAACCCCTAATCTGCCCTCCCTAACATCGCCGACACCTAACTTCAAACATTAACCGCTAATCTGCCAACCGGAGCTCACCGCTATTCTAATACATTTTTTAACCCCTAAAGCTAAGTCTAACCCTAACCCTAACACCCCCCTAAGTTAAATATAATTTAAATCTACCGAAATAAATTAACTATTATTAAATAAATTATTCCTATTTAAAGCTAAATACTTACCTGTAAAATAAACCCTAATATAGCTACAATATAAATTATAAATATATTGTAGCTATTTTAGGATTTATATTTATTTTACAGGTAACTTTGTAATTATTTTAACCAGGTACAATAGCTATTAAATAGTTAATAACTATTTAATTGTTGCCTAGTTAAAATAATTACAAAATTACCTGTAAAATAAATCCTAACCTAAGTTACAATTAAACCTAACAATACACTATCAATAAATAAATTAAATAAACTACCTACAATTATCTACAATTAAACCTAACACTACACTATCAATAAAAAAATTAAATACAATTCCTACAAATAAATACAATTAAATAAACTAACTAAAGTACAAAAAATAAAAAAGAACTAAGTTACAAAAAATAAAAAAATATTTACAAACATTAGAAAAAAATTACAATTTTAAACTAATTACACCTACTCTAAGCCCCCTAATAAAATAACAAAGACCCCCAAAATAAAAAAATGCCATACCCTATTCTAAATTACAAAAGTTCAAAGCTCTTTTACCTTACCAGCCCTTAAAAGGGCCCTTTGCGGGGCATGCCCCAAAGAATTCAGCTTTTTGCCTGTAAAAAAAAAACATACAATACCCCCCGCAACATTACAACCCACCACCCACATACCCCTAATCTAACCCAAACCCCCCTTAAATGAACCTAACACTAAGCCCCTGAAGTTCTTCCTACCTTGTCTTCACCATGCCAGGTATCACCGATCGTTCCACGCTCCGAAATCTTCATCCAGGCCCAAGCGGGGGCTGGCGATCCATAATCCGTCGGCTGAAGAGGTCCAGAAGAGGCTCCAAAGTCTTCATCCTATCTGGGAAGGAGAGGCGATCCAGACCGGCAACCATCTTGATCCAAGCGGCATCTTCTATCTTCATCCGATGACGACCGGCTCCATCTTGAAGACCTCCACCGTGGACCCATCTTCTTCTTCCGACGACTTCCCGACGAATGACGGTTCCTTTAAGGGACGTCATCCAAGATGGCGTCCCTCGAATTCCGATTGGCTGATAGGATTCTACCAGCCAATCGGAATTAAGGTAGGAAAATTCTGATTGGCTGATGGAATCAGCCAATTAGAATCAAGTTCAATCCGATTGGCTGATCCGATCAGCCAATCAGATTGAGCTCATATTCTATTGGCTGATCGGAACAGCCAATAGAAAGCGAGCTCAATCCGATTGGCTGATCCTATCAGCCAATCAGATTGAGCTTGCATTCTATTGGCTGATCGGAACAGCCAATAGAAAGCGAGCTCAATCTGATTGGCTGATTGAATTATTGATAGTGTAGTGTTAGGTTTAATTGTAGATAATTGTAGGAATTGTATTTAATTTATTTATTGATAGTGTAGTGTTAGGTTTAATTGTAGATAATTGTAGGTACTTTTTAAATTTATTTATTGATAGTGTAGTGTTAGGTTTAATTGTAACTTAGGTTAGGATTTATTTTACAGGTAATTTTGTAATTATTTTAACTAGGTAGCTATTAAATATTTATTAATTATTTAATAGCTATTGTACCTGGTGAAAATAAATACAAAGTTGCCTGTAAAATAAATATTAATCCTAAAATAGCTACAATATAATTATAATTTATATTGTAGCTATATTAGGGTTTATTTTACAGGTAAGTATTTAGATTTAAATAGGAATAATTTATTTAATAAGAGTTAATTTATTTCGTTAGATAAAAAATTATATTTAACTTAGGGGGGTGTTAGTGTTAGGGTTAGACTTAGCTTTAGGGGTTAATACATTTATTATAGTAGCGGTGAGCTCCGATTGGCAGATTAGGGGTTAATTATTGTAGGTAGCTGGCGGCGACGTTGTGGGGGGCAGATTAGGGGTTAATAAATTTAATATAGGGGTCGGCGGTGTTAGGGGCAGCAGATTAGGGGTACATAGGGATAATGTAGGTAGCGGCGGTATACGGAGCGGCAGATTAGGGGTTAAAAAAAATATGCAGGTGCCAGCGATAGCGGGGGCGGCAGATTAGGGGTTAATAAGTGTAAGGTTAGGGGTGTTTAGACTCGGGGTACATGTTAGAGTGTTAGGTGCAGACGTAGGAAGTGTTTTCCCATAGCAAACAATGGGGCTGCGTTAAGAGCTGAACGCTGCTTTTTTGCAGGTGTTAGGTTTTTTTTCTGCTCAAACTGCCCCATTGTTTCCTATGGGGATATCGTGCACGAGCACGTTTTTGAAGCTGGCCGCGTCCGTAAGCACCGCTGGTATTTAGAGTTGCAGTGGCGTTAAATTATGCTCTACGCTCCCTTTTTGGAGCCTAACGCACTGAAAACCCAGCCATTCTGTGAACTCTAAATACCAGCGGTATTTAAAAGGTGCGGGAGAAAAAAAGCACACGTAGCTAACGCACCCCTTTGGCCGCCAAACTCTAAATCTAGTCGTAAAGATGCTCATATTTTTTTCTTTAAAGGGATAGTAAACACCAAAAATGTTATTGTTTAAAAATATAGAAGATAAACCCTTTAATTACCATTCCCCAATTTTGCATAACCAACACTGTTATAGAAATATACTTTTTACCTCTGTAATTACCTTCTATCTAAGCTTCTGCTCACTGCCTTCTAATCTCAAATCTTTTGAAAGACTTGCATTTCAGGCAATTAGTGCTGACTCTAAAATAACTTCACGTGCAATGAAACACATGAACATGGGATCACATTACCCTAAATACAGTTGATTTGCATAAAAACTAGCATTTCATAATGTTAGATTGAATCCTATTTTGGTTAAAATGATAAAATTAATTTAGGCATAAAGACAACTGAACTGGTTGCAAGAGTATTCCTATATTAAAGTCATTGTTTTATATATGTATAATCTGTATGAGCAAATAAGCATTATGTTGCAAAAGAGCTACATAGTAAATGTTTTAAAATATCTGAAAATGTCCATGCCAGAAAAAAAGTTAATTGTTATGCTGTCCAGGGACTCATTCCTTGAAAAGTCTTGAGTACAGTTTATCTTATCAACTTTGCTGTGGTCTCCTAGGCACACATAAAAGAGAGCAACCATTATATTGTGGCTTGCAGATTTCGTTTCTGGATCCTGCAGATACACTCCAGCCGCTCTTGTGGCAGAGGGAAAATCACAATATGCATAGTTAAACATTTGGGCTAGAGGTGGGTGCATTCATTTCTTCACATATTAGACTTTCATAGGAGAGTGCATTCAAATTTATGTCATTTAAGAGATAAGAGGATGGAGAGCAAAACATCTGCTCAGGTAGTGGAGTTCTTCTTTTAATTCTATGCTATATAATATCACTGAAACATAAGCATAAAATACTTCACACATACATATACTCATACACAAAAATATATACATATATACACATACATACACACACACACACACACACACACACACATACTCGTACACACAAATATATACACACATAAATACTCATAGACACAAATATATACACACATACATACTCATAGACACAAATATATACACACATACATACTCATAGACACAAATATATACACACATACATACTCATAGACACAAATATATACACACATACATACTCATACACATAAATATATACACATATACATACTCATAGACACAAATATATACACATACATACTCATAGACACAAATATTTACACACATACATACTCATAGACACAAATATATACACACATACATACTCATAGACACAAATATATACACACATACATACTCATATACTCATAGACACAAATATATACACACATAAATACTCATACACATAAATATATATACACACATACATACTCATAGACACAAATACTTACACACACACATACTCATACACACAAATATATGCACACACACACACACACATACTCGTACACACAAATATATATACACATACATACTCATAGACACAAATATATACACATACATACTCATACACACAAATATATACACGCACATACACACATACATACTCATACACACAAATATATATATATACATACATATACATACTCATACACACAAATATATACACGCACATACACACATACATACTCATACAAACAAATATATATATATACATACATACATATACATACTCATACACACAAATATATACACACACATATACAGATACATACTTATACACACAAATATATATACACCTACACACACACATACATACTGATACACACAAATATATACACACATATATACAAATACATACTCATACACACAAATATATATACATACATATACAAACTCATACACGCAAATATATACACGCACAAACACACATACATACTCATACACACAAATATATATACATACATATACATACTCATACACACAAATATATGCACACACATATACAGATACATACTCATACACACAAATATATATACATACATATGCATACTCATACACACAAATATATACACGCACATACACACATACATACTCATACGCACAAATATATATACATACATATACATACTCATACACACAAATATATACACACACATATACAGATACATACTTATACACACAAATGTATACACACATACATACTCATACAAACAAATATATACACGCACATACACACATACACACATACATACTCATACACACAAATATATATACAAACATATACATACTCATACACACAAATATACACATACATACTCATACACACAAATATATGCACACACATACACAGACCCTTTTTAACTCTTCTGAGTCCCGCCACATCATATTCCATACCCATTTAATTCAAAGTTTTAAGTTTAAATATAAGTGAAATCCGTTTATTTCCATATAATTTCTATGTGTTTTCTAATCAAAATAGCAAGCGATAATCATTTACATCAGGTCTCAAAAAAGCCATAGATTTTATTTTATTTTTTTGAAAAATAGTTTTTATTGAGGTAAGTCAGATGGTATACAGCTTATGCATTTCAACAAATATAAACAATAACATAAAATGGTACATAAACTCTAAGGCATGAGGCGTGTGAACACCTCGGTTAGAACACGTACCTCGTTTTTACAGAGGCCGTCATGTTACAGTCAAATTGGGCAGTACAGAACACATTTGCCCAATCTAGTGGTTATGCAACTAGGACGGCTTTGAGGACAGTAGGTAGAGTTATTAGGACTAAAACAATGGGGAAAAAAGGAGAAAAAAAAAAAAAAAAAAGGAAAGAAAAAAAAACAGTAGAAACAAAGAAACCAAATGTTGTAGGCATAATGAGTAAAAGAATAACTACGAAGTCTGGCTTCACAGCGTGTATTGTGTGGGAGTCAAGAGAGGCCATATTGATCCAGCCACTGGCTCTCTTGGTCATCCCGTGTCTGGCTTCCCCAGTCAACAAGGTATCAGGAGAGTTCTCTAAGGGTGTGTCGGTAAGGTCAGGCGTTGTGCAGTTTGGTCGCGTGTTGGATCGGACATGAGGGTGTCCCAAGGTTCCCAAATGAGGCAGAAATCTGACAATTTCTTACGTTCATTATAAACATAGGTCTCCATGTTTCTAATGTAGTTCACACATTCTATTACTCCCCGCATTTTGGGGGGCAGGCTTTTCTTCCAGTTTCTGGCAATCAACAACTTTGTGGAGATGAGGATATATATGAGTAAATTTCATTTAATGTTAGGGAGCGAGTCTGCCCCTATATGTAGAAGCGCCAGAGCTGGTTTCAGTGTTTCTACGAGCTCTAATTTCTTGCACAGGGTTTCTACCCTTTTCCAAGTGTCTGTCAATCTTGGGCAGGACCACCAGACATGGATCGGAGTGCCTCGTTCACCGCATTCCCGCCAGCACATGGGCGAGTGATCGGGATAGAGTTTTTGCAGTTTGGTGGGTACCAAATGCCATCTCGTAATAAGTTTGAAATAGAGCTCGTATAAAGTAACACAGTGGGTTGCCTTTTTAGTGATACTGATTGTTTCCTCCCAGACTTCCAACGGGTAGGTACATTGTAGGTCTTTTTCCCACGCCTCCATATGGATCGTTTTAGAGGGGATGGAGTCTCCTAATAGGCACTGATAATGCACAGTAAGAGGTTTGTAGAGTTGGAGATTGGCCCTCCATCTCAGTTCCCACAGTGTGGGAACCCTCAATTCATCATCTAGGAAACCCCAGGATTTCATAAGCGTTCGGAGGCGTAGGAGTGTGAAGTGGAATCTCGGGGCCACTGAAGGCAGAGCTAGCATGGTCGTATGGGCTTTCAGTTTCCTATTATCATAGAAATCAGACAGAGAAGCCACTCCCGTAGTAGACCACGAGCTGGTGGGAATATCAGGTAGCCCCAGGAGGAGGCCCCGAATCGAATGTGCAGGCGAGGGGTGTGGGGCGATGAGTCTGCTATGTCTCAGTTTCATCCAGGTTTCCTGACACCCCTTGACTATACCATTAGAAATGTGGATGTTTGCCCGCCAATGCGGTGGGAGCCATAGAAGGTCCTCTAATTCCACCAGTGCCGGCAAGGAAGCCTGTTCTATCTCTCTCCATCTGGTCATCGGGAGGTCATTGCCCCACGCTGAGGCATGGGTGATCATCGCCGCCTCATGGTATTTCCTCACATTTGGGAGACCCGCTCCACCTTTTTCTACTGGCATTTGTAATATATGGGCTGCTACTCGGGGTCTCTTGTCTTGCCAGGTGTAGGCATTGAAGATAGTCTGGAACTTCCGAGTCAAAGAGGTCGAAAGTGGGATGGGAATACATCTAAACGCGTATGTGAGTCTGGGTAGGACCATCATTTTGAGGGCCGCCACTCTACCAAACCACAAGATCTCACTATATCGGTTGGTAGTCAATTCGAATGTGATCTCCTTCAGTAGTTTCTCATAGTTTTCTTTAATAATGATATGTTTAGAGTGGGAGAGAAACACTCCTAGGTGTCTAATTCCCTTGGTGGACCAATTAAAAGGGTATAGGAGTCGTAAGTTGTGTTCCTCCTCAGAGGGGAGGTTAAGGGAGTACACTTCAGTTTTGTTAACGTTTATTTTGTAATAGGAGAGTTCACCAAATTTTTGCAATAAGCGAAATAGCGGAG
Source organism: Bombina bombina (assembly GCF_027579735.1). NCBI lineage: Eukaryota > Metazoa > Chordata > Amphibia > Anura > Bombinatoridae > Bombina > Bombina bombina. The sequence continues at coordinate 490,043,856 of NC_069502.1, forward strand.
GGAGGGAGTCCAGAGGATCCGTGAGGAAGACCGTGAGGTCGTCTGCGAACAAGGCCAGCTTCTGTATGGTGTCATGGAGCTGGAGCCCCTGTATTTCAGGGCATTTCCTAATGGCTGCGCCTAGGGGTTCAATCGCTAATACGAACAGTAAGGGGGATAGGGGACAACCTTGTCTCGTCCCGTTCGCTATCCGTATTGTAGGGGAGCAGAAACCCAAACCTCTCACCACAGCAGTGGGGTGTGAATAGAGCGCCATGGCAGCTCTGATGTATGTATCTGGGAGGCCGAACGCCTCCATGGTCTGGGTTAAGTAAGCCCACCTCACTCTGTCAAACGCTTTTTCAGCGTCGAGTGACAGAGTGAGCATGGGTAGGCCCAAATCCGCCACTTCTGCGTATATGTTCAAGAGGCGGCGGGTATTATCAGAACCTTGTCTATTAAGGACAAAGCCCACTTGGTCAAGATGTATGAGTGACTGAAGATGTACATTCAGTCTATTGGCAAGGATCTTGGCGTAGATCTTGGCGTCAATGTTAATGAGGGAGATGGGCCTGTAGCTGGAGCACAGCGATGGATCCTTACCCTCCTTATGAATTGTAGTGATGTTGGCCTCTAGGAATTCCAGGAGGAACTCACCACGCTGGGCCACTCTATTAAAAAGACGGAGTAGGATTGGAGAAAGAAGAGGACCTAGGTTCTGATAGAAGGTGACTGTGAATCCATCAGGCCCCGGGGCTTTGTGGGGGGTCAGATCGGCTATGGCCTTGCTGACTTCCTCTAGTGTAAATTGCTGTGTTAATGCAGCCCTGGCATCATCTGGTAATGTGGGTAGGTTCAAGTCTCCCAGGAACCGACGGATGTCATCCGGGGCGGCTTCATTTATCTGCTCAGTCAACGCTATATTATATAGGGAGGAGTAATAATCTGCAAAGGCCACTCCTATTGCTTTAGGGGAGTGAGCTGGGCCCTGTTGGGTGGTGATGGAGGCTATCCTACTCTGTTGTGTGCGCTTTCTAAGCTTATTGGCTAACAGCCTATCTGCTCTATTGCCTTTGTAGTAGTACTTCTGCTTAAGTCTATGTAAGTTGTCTTGCACTCGCAGAGTTTCCCGTTTAGCTATTTCTTCCCTAATACGGCCTATCAATTGGGATAGTCGAGAATCAGGGTTTGATTTATTAGTGGTCTCTAAAGTATAGAGTTCTCCATAGAGCTTGGCTAAAGGTTGGTTACCTGATTTCCGTCGATTGGCTAACGTCTTAATGAAGTACCCTCTTAGGAACGCCTTAAGGGCTGCCCAGACCATGTCCAGGTCCGTGGTTTCTGTGTCATTATGTGTTAGAAAGTCAGTTATCTCCCTAAGGAGGGATGGCATCTCTCTTTCAGTCAGTAGGTGGTCAGAGAGCCTCCAGGGGGGTCTGGTAGTGGAGGCCTGAAGTTCGGAAAAGTCTAGATAGACCATGTCATGGTCTGACCACGTGCAGGGTCGGATAGTTGGGTTTGTCATCCTGTCAAGGGACCAGGAGTCGCACATGATATAGTTGTGGACTCTAGAATGGTGTGTGAAATCTATGTTTGAGGGGGCTAAGCATCTCCATGCATCGTATAGGTTATGTTGAAACATGAGTTTTCGAAAAGCATTGGAGAGTGACGAGACATTTCTGTCTGAGTGGGTGGTAAGGGAAGATCTCTTGTCTTTGCGTGGGTCCCACACCATATTAAAGTCTCCTCCTATGACTAGATGTCCTCTCTTGAGCTGGTCAACCCTGTCAAGAAAACGCCTTACAAAGGGGATCTGTTTTGTGTTTGGTGCATAGATTGAGGCTAGGGTATATTGTACGCCATTAAGCGTACAAATAAGTATAAGGTATCTACCCTCAGTATCTTTCTCTATATGGTCTAGTGTGAAGGTTAAATCTCTACTGAGTAGGATTGCCACTCCACGGGTCTTCCCTGCAGTATTTGAGGCCATTTCGCAAATGGGGAAATATCGTGAGTGTCTAATAGTGTGGGAGTCTTCTGACCAATGTGTCTCCTGGAGAAACAGGATATGGACCTTGTGGGTACGGATATAATTAAGCAAAAGTTTCCTCTTCGTTGGGGAGTTTAGTCCTTGTGCATTAAGAGTGGCAATTCGGATTGGGGCCATTATTGCTGTCAGTTGTGTGTAGAGGAAAGGGTGGGGTTCAGATGGGAAATATGACGGTTGTACCGTTTACTGTCGGGGAGCCAGACACGGGAATGTACCAAACTGAGGTGTCTACTGTGATTGAGAAATCAAATGTCCTAAATATTACTCTAAGATAAAGGTGGTGAAAAACAAAAAGTGTCAAGTAATCACTTTCGCAATGAGTGTCTCTCCTGAAGTCTATCAGGGAGACACAACTATGTTTGTGGGGCGGAGATTAGCAAAGGTCAGCCATAATCCCCGCCAAACCCAGAAAGCAGCTTTGCTTTCACAATATGAACATAAATATAGCATAACATACTCAAATAAACTTGTAACATATCAAACATTAATGAACATAAACATATAATTGCAATGAAACCAGAGGGGGGGTATTCTCCGCTCTCAAACCAAGTAGGGCTGTCGGCAAGGGGTGTGGGGTGATATGTGATCAGGACTATGTAGCTGTCTAATCGTGACTTATTACAGGGTTAAAAAGTCGGTGTGTTTTTGGTCATCCCAGATAAACTGGGCCTGTCATTAAGTAAACTTGAGCTTATAGTGTGGCATTGATTAGGCTATTACCTCAAGTCTCACTGTCTTAAAGAGGTCATGGTGGTTCTAGAACCCTTGTCAATTGAATGTTGTTGCACTAATATGTAGGAGTGAGGGTGTTGTGGTCTCACTGGTTGTGGAGTCATGGGAAGGGTCAGGAGATGTAGCGTAGAGTCAGTAATCTGGGTCCTTGTCGTGGTATGCCACAGTCCGGTAATGTTATGATAAAGATTCTACTCAGTTCACGGTAGGTTGGAGAATGGTCTAGCCTGATCACACTAAACACTACTGGTGTATATGTTGAACATTCTGTTGTTAGGGTGGTAATAAAAGCAATGACAACCTGTATTCAAACTATTACATACCATGAAGTTATCAATTAAATCGCTAGGTTATAGAAATATAAAGTCAATCAATTTAAGTTGGCATGAAATCTGGAAATCTCACCCATCTTCATCTGTGGTCCTGAGCCCCTCTTAGAGGGTATAAGTGGAAGAAACCCAACATCTCTGGATGAGTGTCAAATTGTGTTTATAGGGTTGTAAGCGGATTCCCTATGTATCTTCTATCAGGGGTGTGTCTCTAGTGTCCAGTGACCTTTTGGAAGTGGATATTGGACGTTGTGGAAGTGGTTTCCAGGCCGGTGCAGAGGCCCGAAGTCCATTGCTCTTGGGGAGGTCCGGTTCGTGATCCTCCGGGTCTGGTGGAAATAGTTGCCATTTCTGCAAAAGTTCTCTGGCTTGTTGTGGTGTTGTGGCGAGATATTGTTGGCTATCTTTGGTGATGAATAGACGTACTGGGTAGCCCCATCTGTATTTGAATCCCTTATCTCTAAGGATCTTTGTGTATGGTTGGTAATATCTCCGGAGTTGAAGTGTGTGTGGGGAAAGATCAGGGAAGATCTGTAGATCAGCATATTGGTCTGGTAGTGACTTTTCTCTGGCAAGGGCTCTGAGGATCTTTTCTCGGAATGTGTAGTAATGGAGCTTGGCTATAACATCACGAGGCTTCCCCTCGTCTGCAGTTCTGGGTCTAACCGCTCTATGTGCTCTATCGATGAGGGTTTCATTGCCTAAGTCGGGACCAAGTGTCGCTTTAAATAGGTCCTGCAGATAAGAGTCTAGGTCTTGGGGTGTAACAGTCTCTGGAATCCCCTTAATTCGTATGTTATTGCGGCGTGACCTGTCTTCCAGGTCCGCTAATTTTAGCTCTAGGTCTGTTATCTGACCGGCCAAACATTGGGAGTAGCTGAGGAGGTTCGTATGATCCACTGCAAGATCTTCCTGTCTGCGCTCAAGTGCATCTGTGCGTTCCCCAATGCTGCCTATATCCTTTTTAAGATCAGCATGAGACTTGTCAAATCTCTTCGATAGGGAGTCATGATGGGATGCCAGTAGTGTTGTGATAGAGTCCATTAGGTTGTTTGGGGCACCCTCTATTGATGTTAGTCGAGAGGCCTTTTTTGTTAATGTTTTGCCAGGTTGAGTATCTGAGAGGCTCCCAGTATCAGACCCCTCATCTTCAGATCTGTTATGTGTCATCTTATGGGAGTGCTGGAAATGGTCAGCGACCGTTCTCTTTGGAGTATTGTGTGCTTTTTGCTTTCTTTTATAAAGCTGAGACATCGTATATTAGTGGTACTGAGCATAAACTTGGGCTGTCGTGTTTTTCTCCCTTTTGTTATATTATCTTCCTTCAGTGGGAATCCGCTTACTTTGGTATGTTAGTTAGGTGCTCATGGGTTGGCGGGGCTGTGGGCTGTTAGTAAGTGGGCTTACATGTTAAGGTGCCTCAAGGCCTCTTGGTAGAAAGGGGGAGACTATAAACGTTCCTCGGGGTCCTAGTCACTACTGTTACATAGGAAAATCTTTTAGTTTGCCCAGGGTATGCTTCTGTACAGCTAACCTCTCTCCTGGGGTGTTGCCTCTATAGGGCGATGTAGGATAAGGTATTGGGGGTATGACCCGCAGGCAAGGTGGGCCGGCGGGAAAGGGGGGAGAGAGGTTAGGTTAGGTGGTATATGCAACCTCTGATGCAATCTAGGTTACAACTGTAGTCTCCAATGATTGGGCAAATGCTGAGTTTTATGGCCTTGGTAGTAGTATAGTGCTGTGGGTTCCAGTAAATGAATAACAGCGGGGTTCTGAATCAGGTAGTTTCTCTGAGTCCGTTGCAGGACAGTAAAATGAAAGTAAAGTCCTTCAGTTATCCAGGTAGGGGACAGACTGGGTTAGCGTTTCTGGATATAAAACAATAATATAGAGCAAACACAGGGATTAGTGCTGTTGGTTGGCGTCTAGGAGCAGATTACTAGCAGTTCATACGTGTCAGCTATGGATACTGTGTAAACGTGTCTTCTCGGCCAGGTAGATGGGAGGTTAGGTGTAGATAGGACCTGTGGGGATTATGCTGGCTTTCCTGACACTTGTTTCCTGTTCTACCAGTTTTAAAGTCGGGCTGTCTTGTACCAATGTCTTGGTTGGTTAGGCCCAGTTAACCGTGGCCGTAAATAAGTGAGCTGGCCCTTCCAAGAGTCCCCTTCAAATTAGATGTCTGTATAGTCTGATATAGATGATGTTATTCAAAGCCCTAAGGGTATAGGTAATTTGTGTGGTGTTTTTACTTACAGTATCTAGCTATCTGCTCCAGACAATTTTCCCTTTCAAGGTAGGCCCGCGGCTAGGCCTGATGCTTCAGGTTCTAAAGGAGCACGCCACAGGTGTGGGGCAGCTTGTGGTGAGGGCAAGGCTCAGCAGCCGGTGGTAGTCTCGGAGCGATGCCCCGGTCTTCCGGGTCACCGCTGATTCAGGTAAGGTGGGACCGTTACACTGTAGGTCCGGTTGCTCGATCCTGCAGTTTTCTAAGGGCCAGAGCCGGGTAGCGGTAATAAATCAAAGCGTGGATTTGCGCTGAGGCCCGGACTGAGATCGGGTAAGGGAGTCCAAGATGGCGCCTATTCGCGCCTTTTGTCACACCGGGTACCTCTCAGCAGGCTGGAAAAGGTGATGCTAGTGGTGAGGTTCTGGATCACCCGTATAGAAGAGAGGTAGTTTGAGGCTGCAACAGGCAATTGTTTTAGTTTCTCGGCCACCACTAGGTATCTAGTCGAGTTCGTAAGTATATGCTCCGGGGCGGATCCCCGGCCCCCCGGAGCTGTGTGGTGAAAGCCGGTAAATGGAGCCCACTGGCGGTCCTGCTATATAGATCTCCGGAGCGGAGCCCCGACCCTCCGGAGACAATACACCTCGGCTGCAGTTCTCAATGTAGGGCTATGATAGTTTTAGAAGTTCGTCCGGTGCAGCACCGTAGCCCGCCACGCAGGTCTCGATGTAGCGGTAGTTTTCTGCGGGTCCAAAATTATCCTCCCAGACTGTAAGGATTTGGCAGAATTGTAGGCAAGGTTAAGAGTCTGTGTTTTATACCTACTTTTCGTAGGTTTGAAGTTTAAAGTACCTCTATATAAGTATTTAATATTGTAAGTGCTCAGGAGCTCAGTGAAAACACGTCCGTGCTGTGCTGTGGCTAGCTCCGCCCCCAAGCCATAGATTTTAAAGCAGTATATTGAATTAAGGGCAATACTTGAATCACCACTTGTAATACGAGCGCAATGAGCTCACTAATAATGCTCTCTGCACTATCCAATAACAGTATAGGATGTGCTTATAAAGGTTTGGCCTCTTTAAGGTGCTTTGGTCAACTTTTTTACCTTCCAATACCAGATTGTGCTTTATTCTTTGTGTGAGGCACTATCGATTGCACTCCACTTTTAAAGGGGAATTTAATTTTGAGTTAAATGGCCCTTAAAACTGAACTCACCACTTAAAAATACTAAGCCAGAGCAGCTTCAAAACAATACAAAGTTATTTTGAGGCTCCTTTAAAAAGATCATATATTTTTTTAGAAGCCAGAAAAACTTTCTAGAAACCAAGTAAGAGGTAGATACACTCATACATTATTATATATGAAAATGTAGGGGCTTTAATACCAGGTATAGGAATTATTTTGGGGATGATACTTTCTTACACAATAAAGTATTGTTTAAATCATGAATCACTATATGTTTCTATAATACATTGTGCAATTTATATATAAAACACTTAATCTCTTAAACCTAAGAGAAGAAAATGTTTAAATACATGAGTGAAAGTATATGTCATTGTTTTCATGTTACTAAATAACTAAGAAAAATGCAGTTGTCTCATATTCTCATTATTTAAATTATGCATATGATAAAATTCTAAACAGCAGCCTCATAAATGAATCATTTTGCATAGGAAGCAAATTAAAAGTTTAAACCATTCATTAACGCTTTGATCTTCTTCTTCATTAGCAATTTCCTGTTACGACACAAGATCAGCAGTTGTTTATTTGCAAAGCGTTAAATCTTTTTTATTTTGACAATCAAAAACATAATGTGTTACATGCATGTGACTCTTCAGTGACTAAAATTAATAATACAATTAAAGTGGACTGGAAAGTTAAATGTTTTAATAGAGTAGCATTTTAATCTTTAGATCATGGGCTAGCAACATTTTTGTGAGGGCTTTATCAAGTTAAAGTTTGTTGAATCATGCCTGATAATTGAAAGAAAAGGATACCCAAGGGGGTGTCCAAAATGGGGGTGCACCATACATAATGTATAGTTGTATTATTGGTCAACTGCATAGAAAATAAAATATAAAAATGATGTATAAAAATGATAAATGTTATGTATTGAAAAATATATGCATAAAAAGTACTTAAGTCAATGATGAAATAGAATCGAAGATCCAGGGATGGATTGGTTGTCCAATAGCCAAACAATCAGCTGCTGTTTTTAGTAGACTGCCAATGTAACTCAAATTGGTGATTCCACGGTGGAAATGAAAGAAGCCTGCTTTGTTAACGATTCCGGTGTATGGAATAATCTATAAAACTGGAGAAAAAAGAAGAGGGCGCCTCATAGTGTATTACAGATTGCTGAATTTCTCAACAAACAGGTGAAAATATGCTCACCAGAGGACGTTGCACCATACTATGACCAGTGTCTGAATGCAGGCCAGCACTTAATACAGTGACTAGTGCACTGTCAGCTGTTCCTTAGCTGAGGGCTGCTGGAGATTCCAGAACTATCTCGTGTTTTTCATGCATCTGGACTGAGATTTTATCGCCAATTGGAAATATAGTAAGCTGAAATCAAGTCAGCATACAAAAACAACTTCCCAAGTTATATTAAAAACAAACACTTTAAAGGGACAGTCAAGTCCAAAAAAACTTTAATTTTTCAAATAGGGCATGCCATTTTAAACAACTTTCCAATTTACTTTTATCAACAATTTTGCTTTGTTCTCTTGGTATTCTAGTTGAAAGCAAACCTAGGAAAGCACATATGATAATTTCTAAGCACTTGAAGGCCGCCTCTATTTTATTTACTTTTCACAGCAGGGGAGAGCAATCTCATGTAGGCCATATAGATAGCATTGTGATCACGCTCGTGGCTAGTGGCAGACACTGCACTAATTGGCTAAAATGCAAGTCAATAGATAATAACTAAAAGTCATGTGATTAGGGGCAGTCAGAAGATGCTTAGATACAAGTTAGTCACAGAAGTAAAAAGTGTGTTAATATAACAGTGTTGGTTTTGCAAAACTGGGGAATGGGTAATAAAGGGATTATCTATCTTTTTAAACAACAAAAATTCTGGTGTTGACTGTCCCTTTAATATCTTTTTTGCTGCAACGCGTTTCTCGACCGCTCAGTGGTTGTTTCCTCATGAAAATGCAAAAAACGGATACAAGCATGCTTCATTAGCATCATTAAATACACATGCGGTAATATAACAGGAAGTTGTTGATTAAAAAAACAAAAAACAATGGGAGTATACATTGTCAAACTGATTTAGATGTTACATTGTATCAGGTATTACCCTTTCAATACTAGCTGAAGCAGTTGTATACAATAGTAGCGTGAACAGGTTATATTAATATTGTTAAAACCAAAGTTATACATAATGGGAAAGTCTGAATAATGAAAACAAAAAGGAAAATCGTAACACCAATAAAAATAAGTAGTGTGTTCATTTAATTTTTATTAAAAATTACATATTTAAAAACTATTAAAAAGCATTGGAAAACATTTAAAAAAAAAAAAAAACACAAATGAACGATCCTCAAATGCAACAACATTTGTCTCTCATAATATGCTTGTTCTGAGTGAATGAGTGTGTGAATTTAGTGTTATATGATTTGTTGTATCTTTTCGTAATAATGCCCAATTGCCTAAAAAAGTACTATAAATCTGACAACAAACCATCTAATGTATGTGTTTATTATCATTCGTTCTCTTGTTTCCTCCTTCCTTATAAAAGATATTAAACATGCTCGGAATACATAGATTTAGAAAGATATTCATTACAACATTAAAAATAGCCTTCATCTTTTTATACTACTAATATTTGAATTTAAAATATGCACGTCTGAAAATTACTGTTCTCCAATTAAAGGGCCATCATCCCTTGGGCTTGGGCTGTATTTTCCTGCAAAAAATGATTTATCTCGTACCCTAAGGGATATATTTATATCAATGGATGATGCAATATCTAATTTCTCTCTCTCTCTCTCTCTCTCTCTCTCTCTCTCTCTCTCTCTCTCTCTCTCTCTCTCTCTCTCTCTCTCTCTCTCTCTCTCTCTCTCTGTATATATATATATATATAGACGCAAGTTGTCCATCAACAATGCATATTGATAAGAAAAAATTATTGTGTTCAGAACTGTTAAATGATGCATCTAAAAAGGGTACAGATCAATACACAACACATCCACACATTAGATTTCATCCTCCGTTTGAACCAATAGATTATCCAACACCGACATCCGTTAAAGGTATGGCAATTAACACAATATAAATGGAGATATTACTGACCGCATTTTTTATAAATCATTTAACAGTTCCGAACACTATAATTTTTTCTTATCAATATGCATTGTTGATGGAAAACTTGCGTCTATTTATATATATATATATATATATATATATATATATATATATATATATAGAGAGAGAGAGAGAGAGAGAGAGAGAGAGAGAGAGAGAGAGAGAGAGAGAGAGAGAGAAATTAGATATTGCATCATCCATTGATATAAATATATCCCTTAGGGTACGAGATAAATCGTTTTTTGCAGGAAAATACAGCCCAAGCCCAATTGGAGAACAGTAATTTTCAGACGTGCACATTTTAAATTCACATATTAGTAGTAAAACAAGATGAAGGCTTTTTTAATGTTGTAATGAATATCTTTCTAAATCTGTGTATTCCGAGCCTGTTTAATATATTTTATAAGGAATGAGGAAACCAGAGAACGACTGATAATAAACACATACATTAGATGGTTTGTTGTCAGATTTTTTAGTACTTTTGTGTGCAATTGGGCATTATTACGAAAAGATACAACAAATTCGTTCATTTGTGTTTTAAAGAAAATATATTTTTCAATGTATTTCAATAGTTTTTAAATATGTAATTTTTAAGAAAAATCAAATGAACACACTACTTATTTTTATTGGTGTTACGATTTTCCTTTTTGTTATCATTATTCAGACTTTCCCATTATGTATAACATTGGTTTTAACAATATTAATATAACCTGTTCACGCTACTATTGTATACAATTGCTTCAACTAGTATTGAAAGGGTAATACCTGATACAATGTAACATCTATATCAGTTTGACAATGTATACTCCCATTGGTTTCTTTTGAATTGACAACTTCCTGTTATATTACCACATGTGTATTTAATGATGCTAATGAAGCATGCTTGTATCCGTTTTTTGCATTTGCCTGAGGAAACGACCACTGAGCGGTCGAAAAACGTGCTGCAGCAAAAAAGATATTAAAGTGTTTGTTTTTAATATTACTTGGGAAGTTGTTTTTATATGCTGACTTGATTTCAGCTTATTATATTTCCAATTGGCGATAAAATCTCGGTCCAGACGGGCGAAAAACACAAGATAGTTCCAGAATCTCCAGCAGCCCTCACCTAAGGAACAGCTGAAAGTGTACTAGCCGCTGTATTAAGTGCTAGCCTGCGTTCAAGCACTGGTCACAGTATGGTGCAACGTCATCTGGTGAGCATATTTTCACCTGTTTGTTGAGAAATTCAGCAATCTGTAATACACTATGAGGCACCCTCTTCTTTTTTCTCCATGTCTGATAATTTTTTGATAATTAATAAATAAGAAATAGAAGGTGATAATAATAATAGTTAATGACTAAGATAAGATCTGACCACTGGCTGTGCAGACATTAGTCAGCCACTTACCCACATCAGATTAGGCTCCCTGGCCCTGGTCCCCCTGTCAGTCACTTAAGTTAATATATGCTGGTTTGCCTTCCTGCTGTATACTAGTTTGGCTTCCCATGTGCAACAGTGCACACAGGGCCTCTGCAGGTGGAATAAACAGGAGTATAGTGCAGGAGATGGCAGCTAGACTGCCTAGCAGCTAGGCAGAAATTTGAAAAATGTAGCACAAAAAACAAACCAGCATGGGGCAGTTAACAACCTTCACACTTAATATAGGTTGTATGATGTTCCTAAAGTCATAAAAAAAAATCAAATTTCAGACCATCCTTTATTCTGATTGGTTGTTGTCAATATGTTTGCTTCTTTACAATGGATACAAATTTTGTTATGGGCTAGTGATATATACTTTGTTATCACTCTTAATTGGGATACAACATCTGAATCAAGATTCATATTCTAATGTAATAATACCAATTACTACACAAATCCTTGTTGTTAACTATGTGTTTATGGCCTACAAAGAGGGAGTTTGGGAGTTTGTTTTTAAGCCTTTTGCATTTACCACATCATTTAACAAAACAGAGACATTGTAAAGGCCTTTAGAAGCAGTAATTGATTACTCAGAACATGAGCTTGCCTCAGAAAACAAAAAACAGTTTGCTCTGTTGGTGACCACTTACTAAATGAATGAAAACCAGCATTACTAATAAAACATTAGACAATTTTCTATGATTGTACATAACACATATCTCAATATTTATGGCGACACAATGCAATATTTTGCAAGAACGAAACAAAGGAAAATACTAAAGGCCTTACCTAAGCCTTAGGCACTAAGCTTACACAGCATATGAGGGGCAAGGGCTGGTTTTTCTTTGTATACTTCAAGGGCTGGGCCCTTTTCAACAGCTGAGTCAGCTCATGTTATATAGGGTGGATTCACTTTATAACATTGTCTTTTTTTTCCTCTGGGAAATTACAAAAAAATAAATACCTAAGCATAATGCAATAGTTTGATATCTGCTATGATATATATTAATAACAGAGACAAACATGTGGATTCCAGACAGAGTTTTGTTTTATGAATTAAAGGGACATTCAACTCCAACATTTTTATTGTTTAAAAAGATAAATAATCCCTTGATTATCCATTTGCCAGTTTAGCACAGCCAACATGGTTATATTAATATGTTTTTAACCTCTGTGATTACCTTGTATCTAAGCCTCTTTAGACAGCCCCTTGATCACATGGCTATTTATTTATTATCTATTGACTTGAATTTTAGTCAATTAGTGCAGGGTCATCCACGACCCAAGGTAGAGAGCACAATTTTATCTATATGACTCACATGAACTAGCAGTCTCCTGTTGTGAAAAGCTAATAAAAAAAAGCATGTGATAAGAGGCTTTCGGTATTGACTTAGAAACAGGCAGAAATTTAGAGGTTTAAATGTTATAAAGTATATAAATATAACAATGTTGGTTGTGAAAGGCTGGGGAATGGGTAGTAAAGGCGTTATCAAGCTTTTTAAACAAAAACAATTTTGGTGTTGACTCTCCCTTTAAAAAAAAAATTTGGAATTAAAAACGATAGTTTTAATTGTATTAAATTACACATTTAATTGTCATTGTTTATTTATATAAGTAAATATTTAAAACATATACACTCATACCAACATACCCATGGATACACAGATAACAATTCTCAGTATGCTAAACAATGCATGCATAATAAGTATGTAGTACTATTCCAGTCTGCTTCACTGACTCATTTATATTTACTCTAGCCCTTGTAAAGCCCTGAGGAATATGTTGCCAAATTACAATCACAGATATTATTATTGCTGTTATTGTTTATGATGATTATTATTAATATTAGTACTGTAATAATTGGAATAATTTTTTTTTGCTAGTTTTTTTAATAGGGAATTGACTCCATAAGGTCAATTTATTAATGACCGGGCAGACATGATTCGCTGTAGTTAATCATGTCCACTCGGCTTTGATAAATGCCATCAGCATACGCTGTCAGCATTTAACATTGCACAAGCGTTTCACAAGAAATGCTTGTGCAATGCTGCCCCCTGCACATTTGTGGCTTCACTTTTTGAAGAGCATACCTGGATAGGTAGCAAGCACGTATCTGGAGCACTGCATTGCCATCTAATTCTCTTGCAAATGTATATCTTATTAAAAGTACTCTTGCTCAACTGCTGCCATATAATGTTGCAGACACATGCACGGGCAGACATGATTCGCTGTAGTTGTAGTTAATCATGTCCACTCGGCTTTGATAAATGCCATCAGCATACGCTGTTGGCATTTAACATTGCACAAGCGTTTCACAAGAAATGCTTGTGCAATTCTGCCCCCTGCACATTTGTGGCTTCACTTTTTGAAGAGCATACCTGGATAGGTAGCAAGTAGGTATCTGGAGCACTGCATTGCCATCTAATTCTCTTGCAAATGTATATCATTATTAAAAGTACTCTTGCTCAACTGCTGCCATATAATGTTGCTGACACATGCACGTTTCTAAGCCTAGTTAAAATGACTCTATAGTATATATATATATATATATATATATATATATATATATATATATATATATATATATATTGAAAAGGAGAAAATTGTGAATGGAAAATTTGCTAATTTAGTGTTGCTTAAAGTGCTCTAGTAACAGAACACTTAATACCCACTTATTTTAAACATATCTATATAAGTGGAATCTAAACAACCGGTGCAGACCCATTCAATTTGTATTATATAAAATGAGAAGAAAGAAAAGAGGTTTATGATATAACCTCTTAAAAGACTGGGAATTCAGCACTCTTTTCCAGAAAATAATCAGAGCAACACAAAGTATAATTTGGAAAGTTGGTTTTTAATTCACGCACCTCGCCGGGTGCCGATTCAGCAAAAAAATCAACAGATAGAAATACACAAACAACCTGTACCTAAAAGGTTAAAAAAGTGCATATATGTACTGCACTAAAATTGGACAGGTCCAAGTGACTGAGTAACCCTAGTGATGAAGGAACCAACAAAATAAGTACATATAGCATATGCAAATAATCCACACTAATTAATATATGGAATATATGAAAAAACAGCAATACATAACACAGACAGAAGTTTTAGTAAACTGTGTTAGCCAAGTGTTCTCATATATGCAATATAAGATATATGTACACAGTATAATGCAATTCAACAACAGATGATATTTGTATCGGAATAATTGCTACAATGATAGCTACAATGGGTAGCCACTGTAACGGTGATATGCAAAGTCCCAATGTTGCTGATTTAACTGTTCCAGTAATATGCATATACTGACCAAGTTGTGAGTTCTGTGAAAGCTATAAGAAATAAGCTGTAAAGAGTAAAGCGATAGAGTCATTTAGTGAGCCAAAGCAAGTAATAATGAGCAAAAGTCAAGCGGCACACAAGGAGACATGCAATGCAGCAAGCAGGAGCAAAAGAAGTAAGCTGAACAATCAAGCGAATATGCAGGAGGACTGTTAAATCAATATACAAATCCCTCTGTCAACTGCAACCACTTGAGCTTGTAACTTCATGATCTTACAACAAGAATATGTAAATATTGGGCACTTATCAGAGATGTAGGAGAACGCCGGGTATAGACATTTGGGTCCCTCTGTCAACTACACCTGTGGGCGCCCTTCTCTTCTTGTCTTTTTCCAGAATCGCTTGTCTTTTCTTTTTCCAAGTCGATCTATTTGAACTCCAATGCACCGATTGTAGTGCTCACATAAGGATCCAGACTCCAGACTCCAAAGTTTGCTTCACTCAAAGTTGGCGGCTCACCACGGCATACCGCTCTGTTCCATTCAGCAACGCTGCGTCTCAGGTCATGTGGAACCGGTCAGCCAATGCCGACGTGCGTTTCACCCCCACGTCACAGGAGAGACGAGGCTTCCTCAGGGCTTGATTGTTCATCTTACTTTATTTGCTCCTGCTTGCTGCATTGCATGTCTCCTTGTGTGCCGCTTGACTTTTGCTCATTATTACTTGCTTTGGCTCACTAAATGACTCTATCGCTTTACTCTTTACAGCTTATTTCTTATAGCTTTCACAGAACTCACAACTTGGTCAGTATATGCATATTACTGGAACAGTTAAATCAGCAACATTGGGACTTTGCATATCACCGTTACAGTGGCTACCCATTGTAGCTATCATTGTAGCAATTATTCAGATACCAATATCATCTGTTGTTGAATTGCATTATACTGTGTAAATATATCTTATATTGCATATATGAGAACACTCGGCTAACACAGTTTACTAAAACTTCTGTCTATGTTATGTATTGCTGTTTTTTCATATATTCCATATATTAATTAGTGTGGATTATTTGCATATGCTATATGTACTTATTTTGTTGGTTCCTTCATCACTAGCATTACTCAGTCACTTGGACTGGTCCAATTTTAGTGCAGTACATGTATGCACTTTTTTAACCTTTTAGGTACAGGTTGTTTGTGTATTTCTATCTGTTGATTTTTTTGCTGAATCGGCGAGGTGCGTGAATTAAAAACCAACTTTCCAAATTATACTTTGTGTTGCTCTGATTATTTTCTGGAGAAGAGTGCTGAATTCCCAGTCTTTTAAGAGGTTATATCATAAACCTCTTTTCTTTCTTCTCATTTTATTTTTTTATTTATATATATATATATATATATATATATATATAATTACAAATATACACATTTGTGTTTGTGTAGGGTTTCTTGTTTAAGGTTCTTTGATTGGACCACATTGTTAGAAGAGGCTGGGTTAAAGGTACAGTCTACACCTTAGTCAACTTAAAGGGACATGAAACCTAACATTTTTCTTTCATGATTCAGATAGAGAATACATCATTCCAATTTACTTCTACTATCTAATTTGCTTCATTCTTTAGATATCCTTTGTTGAAGAAATAGCAATGCACATGAGTGAGCTAATCATACAAGGCATCTATATGCAACTACCAATCAGCAGCTACTGGGTTTATATTAGATTCAGCTGCAAATAGCCTCCTGCACCCCTTTCTATATCATGTAGCAGGAACGGTAAAAAAGTTATTTTAGAAAGAATATATTTTCTGGCCACTCTGGCTGTCAAACTCTGCCCACTGATGACATCACTATCTGGGCTGCATCTGAGCACTCTGCTGAATAGCATTGATAGTATGATGCATCCAACTAGTGAGGCTTTTGTGATTGGATGCCATATGCAGCTAAGATAGTGATATCATCAGTGGGTGGAGTTTGGCTGCCATTTCAAAGTTGCCAGAAACTATATTCTTTTTGATATAACTTTTTTACCGTTCCTGCTGCATAATATAGAAAGGGGTGATTGAAGATTGAAACTTTAGGGAATTTGATCTCCTTAGGGTAGAGTTTTGCTCACGGTGTGTTTTTGTGTGATACATATTATCTGCAGTGGAGGCTCCTCCATTTGAGCACACTCGCACGTGCCCCCCCAGCAGCCCAGAAGAAAGAAAAAAAAACTGAAAAAAATATAATTTTTCAATAGCCCCCTATTGAAAAAATTATATATTTTTTAACCCCCAGAAAACAATACAAAAAACATTTTTTTCAATAATGTTTAAAAGAAATTATTGTCATTTTATTATTACACTCTGCCTGTACTGTACTAAGACACTAAGTACTACTAATAACCCCTAACCGCACATGCAATAGCTAAGCTATGGCACTGTGTCTGTGCGCATGTTATCATCCCCATAGTCTGCTGATCGCACAATTCAGCCTGTGCGAGGGGTGGGAGGTGTTACGAGTGAGCCAGGCAGCAGCCAGTGACACAGAAGAACCGAAAGCGTCATCACTCACAGTCACGTGATGACCAGGGCCGGCTCAACCATGCTAAGATAAAACACTATGGACTCAGGCGGCACTTGACTTGACAGGGAGCGGCACTTCAGAGACAAAGGTATAGAACTTATAAGAGTGAGAAGTGCCGACATCACAGCTGCTCTATTTCCTTTATAGAGCCTAAATTTGCAGCAGAATGTATACATTTTTTACAAATGTTTATTTTATTTTTTTATCCTCTCCAGTGGCAGAGAAAAATGGGGGGGGGCAGCAGGTGCGATCTGACTGGGTCCTGAACTTCCAAATCTGACACAGTCCAAGCGGCAGCTCTACTGTGAGGAGTCATCTAGCATAAAAAAAATCCACTCAAATAGTGCCCCATCCATGGCCCCTATAGAAGGTAAGGAGCTAATATAATTAGCTTACTTCCTTCTGTTACGGCAGGAATCCTATCATTTTAAAGTTGCTGTCAGCTGCACATCAGGGAGTGGAGTTAGCCTGTCACTGTGTAGTGTCGAAAATCACACAGAAAAATCACAGAAATCCCCCACTTTAGTTTATTGCAGACAGGGCCTGCTCTATCCCTGCTCCGTATTATTTATTGATTTATAGCATGCTGCCACATTAACTCAATTTATGGCTGTGTTCTGTAAAGTTAAGCACAGTGACTTGCATAAATCCTTAACCCTTAAGATGCCTATTTAAGGAGATCATGTAAGTTAATAGTTAATTAAGCTTTTTATTGTATCTATATATTTAGTATATATATATATATATATATATATATATATATACATATATATATATATATATATATATATATATATATATATATATATATATATATATATATATATATATATATATCAGAAGACAAGAAGCACTCCAGAAGTCTTTCAAATAATGTCACCTTTAATTAGTGAACGTTTTCGGGCAATAAACTGCCCGTCCTCAAACTTACAAGGTAAGTTTATTGCCCGAAAACGTTCACTAATTAAAGGTGACATTATTTGAAAGACTTCTGGAGTGCTTCTTGTCTTCTGCTATAATTTGATTGGTGTTAGCACCCGAAGCTGTTGCTTGTTCAGAATCTGGAGTGCACTTTGTTCGTTTATATATATATATATATATATATATATATATATATATATATATATATATATATATATATATGTCCTTATACTGCCCCAGTGACAGGACTCTAGTACCCAATATATATATATATATATATATATAAAATGGGCGGAGCCATCTGAGGGCGGAGCTAGTGCTCCCCCATCTTCAAAAGTCACCAGCCACCACTGATTATGTGTGTCATTAAATGAATAATCTGTCTGCAACATTTGGCCTCCATCTGTTTCAATGTGTGTTGGTTACAATTTAATTACAGCCCTTACATGAGTCGGTGCTGGGTTAGTTGTACTTTCTAAGTATCGTTCATTTTTTCATTAAATTTTTTAGAACTCCGTCCACCAAGGGTCTCTGTAAGTATTTTTATGTACAGGGTCCCTTATCTCCTGGGCTATTTAACCCGAGCTGGTTATATTCTTGTGTATGTGTATATATATGTTGTGTTGCAATAGAATAACATACCAACCAAGTCTAAAAGTTTAAATAATTAACATAATTTTTACTGCAGTAATTTTACAATAGCTAAACTCCACACACCGTTTGCCTTATTTGGAGGAGACAGTCTGGGCTATCGCCCACAGACTAGAAGACTAGCCACTGTCATAAAATTAGCATAACGTGAATTGTTTTGCAGTTGTTATCTGCTAAAGTCAATTAGAGACATACAGGCATACCTCAGAGATTTTGTGGGTTCAGTTCCAGACCCCCGCAATAAAGCGAATATAGCAATAAAGTGAGTCACACAATTTTTTCCAGTGCATGTAAAAGTTATATTTACACTATGCTGATGTCTATTAAGTAGAACTAAAAAAAGAAAAAAAGCGCACAAGGCAAGACTCAAGTGAAAGATTTTATTAAAAAGGATTGCACACACAGATGCTATTGCACTTACTAGATATATGTAAATAAAAAGCCTTCAGATCAAACGTTCAATTGTTGGGACTCCCCGTCACTCACTATAGGCTGAGATGGACTGCCTCTTGCTGTTGCATCAAAGCGTCTAACAGGGCTTTCCGGATGCCCTGTACGGGTGCTCAGTGGCTTGGTGAGGACAATGAGAGTCCAAAACAAAGGCACTTCAAACTGTCAGCTGGTTCTTTTCCTGACGCGTTTCCCCCGGTCAACGGCCGGGCTTCTTCAAGAGGATAAAAGGATGAATTTTTCTGTAATTGCGCCCTTTGTATTTAAAGGGCTGTCTACCAATTGAGTAATGCGGGTGCGTCTGGCAGCTACCAATTAAAACAGTCAAATCTTGAGTGTATGTCAGACAGCTACCAAACGCAACACTTCACAATTCACATGAGAAAAACAGACCCATTTAATACATTAGATATATGTAACAAATAAATAAATACTTTGTTAAAACATTTTGTTAAAACATTCACAAGCCATAAAATATTTAAAATATAGCAATAATAATCGAAAATGTGCTATCGGGTTATCTATATGTGTATAAAACCAACATCGTGACCAACGATATGCTTTAAAAATTGCGGCTTAAAAACAGAGCTTTAGAAAGAACACCTATGCGTGTTCTATTTAAGAGAAACCTGTTTGATGAAGAAGGGAGAGAATGCATTCTCTGTGGGAGTTAGTGTATCGTTAAATTCTATCACTATTGTACAAAGTGTATGCTAGGTTTCGGTAACTTCCTATTGGGTGTCTAAATGTAAAAAATAACAAATGTGTTTAAATGCATGTTTACACTAATTCTTAAAGCATCTTTTTGAAACCATGATAAATGCTTTGTGAACGCTAAAGGGGCTAGAGTTTATATTTAAATGCATGTTTACACTACATGTATTCTTCAAAATAAGTTTATATTGCCTAAGGGGTTAAGTATAAGTGTGTGACCCTGCCTGTTTACTTGATGTGTCATTAAAGAACAAAGAAATGACTTTTTAGATGAAGGCTGCTACATCAATGTCTATATTAAAACCAAGAGGCTGTAGTGTTTGGAGTTTATAAATCCACTTATGTGCAAACATATAAATAAAGCACCAACCTTTCCAAATAGAGATGTTCAATATCACATTTGAAAGTAACTGTGACTCTACATACGTAGTCTATTTACTAGAATGTGGGTGTGGCCTATTATATGTAGGCCGCACTAAACGTAAGATCAGACAAAGAGTAAATGAGCACATTTACAACATAAAAGAGAAACTGATTAAACATAGTTTTCCCAAACACTTTATAGATCACCACGGACACAACCCAAGCTCTTTAAAAGTGCAAATTATATCAGGTTCCCTCTTTGAAACCCAGTAGACTATTAGAACTGATAAAACTTGAAACCAAGTGGATTTATAAACTCCAAACACTACAGCCTCTTGAACTGTATCGAGGATGGGACCAAATGCCACCTGACTGTGATTTTATAATATAATTCCCACAGGGTGGCACAGTGCAGCAGTTTTCTAGTTACCATAATTCTTCTGCACCAGGTACTTGTGTCAACCGTAAAGCCTATTTCTGCCTCCCAAGCGCGATGTTGAGATATTTTTTGAAGTGTTTGTGTATTAGAAAGTAGGTCATAATGTAGGGAAAGGGGGTGCTTGATATCTTGAGCTTTGTTCCATATGTGCTCCCACAGAGATGGTTTCCGAGGGGCCTGTTTGGGGTAGCCCCAAGAACTAACCAGGAACTGATACAAAAGGCTTCAAACTTCAGTCTTGGGGCTATTTGATGCAGAGTTGTGGATGAGGAATCCATGTATCGGGTTCATAGAAGTCAGTGACAGTTTTAATCTGTAGAGTCTGCCATAAGTCTGGGTGTGCGTCTGGTAAGGAATATAAAGGAATATAAAGCTGCAGCTAAGGTGAGGATGGGGGAAGGATGAGGAGCATTGGTTGGATTGTGTCGTATGTGATCCCAAAATTGAAAGGCGTCATGTAGGATGGGGTGTAGGTCACCTAACTCCTGCCTATGATGAGGTGGGATCCAAAGGAGGTCAAGAAGTGTAAGATTTGTGGGTAGTAGCAAGGGCTCTACATGATACCAGCCTAGGGCACAGTCTTTATCATTACAACCGAGTATATACAACAGTCTTGCTGCATTGTCGTATGTAATAAGGTTGGGTAGAGCTAGTCCTCCCTTTCTATATGATCTCTCTAGAGTGTGTCTAGCTGTTCTAGGGCATTTGTACTTCCAAACATAAGTGGTAATGAGACTCTGGAGCTTATTTAGTGTAGGCCTGGGGAGATTATATGGGATACATCTAAGAAGGTTGGTAATCTTGGGTATAAAGGACATCTTAATGGCCGCTATCCTTCCCGTCCAAGAGATTTCTCTAAATTCCCTGCTGTTTACAAGTCTACAAAATTCTGGGAGCCTATCTGTGAAGTTTTTGGAGATAGTGGTTGTAGTGTCTGGGGTTAAAATAACTCCCAGTACCTTAAGAGAGCTAAGGTTCCATTGGAATTTATATGATTTTTATAGGGGTTTAAGTTCCAGAGTGGGTATATTGATAGGCAAAGCCTCTGTCTTAGCAATGTTGAGTTTGTAATAGCTCATGGTGCTGAAGGTTTCAATAGTCTGTCCGGGAGGGAGGTCGTCGGAGCGGTCAGGAAGAGGGTTATATTGTCTGCATATAAGCATATTTTATGGGAGTGACTACCAAATGACTTGACTCTTATGTGCAGATCTACTTTTATTGCTTGGGCTAGTGGTTCTATAGCTAAGGTAAAGAGGAGAGGTGACAGGGGAAAGCCTTGTCTTGTACCGTTAGTTATAGGGTATGCTGTTGAATGGAAGCCAACTTCCTTAATTCGAGCCATAGGGAAAGAATATAAAGCTTGTATTGCCTTAATGAAAGGTAGTGGGAAATTAAAATTCATCATTGTCACCCAAAGATATTCCCATCTGACCCTGTCAAAGGCCTTCTCTGCGTCCAAAGACAGGGCCAAGATGGGATATCCACCTCTAGAGGCTAGACTGAGTATGTCCAAAATGTGTCTGGTGGCGTCTGGGCCCTCTCTGTTAGGAATGAATCCTACCTGATCAGTATGTACTATTAAGGTGATGACTGTTGAGAGTCTATTAGCTAGTAATTTAGCATATAGTTTGGTATCAATATCGAGGAGGGAAATAGGTCGGTAACTGCTACATTGTTCAGGGTCTCTCCCTAGTTTGAGAATCGTCACCACTGTGGCCTCAAGGATTTCTGAGCTAAATGAGCCCTTTTGCATTGTCTCTTGGAATGTTCTGAAGAGGATAGGAGCTAGAGTAGTTTGGTCGGTTTTGTAAAATCAAGCGGTATAGCCATCTGGCCCTGGAGATTTCCCTAATTTTAGTGATTTGATTACATTGAGTACTTCCTGTGTTGTAATTTGCATGGTTAAGGTAGTGGCAGACTCAGTGCCAAGGGTAGGTAATCGTAAGGTGCTGAGGTAATTGGAGATATCTGTCGGGGAGGGAGGAGGGGTGTCTAAATCTTTCTCTATGTTGTAAAGTGAAACTGAAAGTATGGCCTATGTCTTTTGGGGAATAGAGAAAGTGACCTCCTTCCCCCTTGATAGCCAGGATCCTGGATTGTGCGGTGCGGTGGCATAATTTCTTTGCTAGGAGTGAAGAGGCCTTATTACCAAAGTGATAATATAGTTTTTTAAATTTTTCTAAAGTAGTATGAGCTCCTTGTAGTTCTGCTTCTTGTATTTGTTTAGTTATTTCTAATAGTTGGTCATTTAGTATAATGGAATATGCGTTATTGAGTTGTTGTCTCAAGTTCCAAGATTGGCTTATAAGTGTGGAGAGGGTAGAACCTTTCTCCCTGCATGTTGTGGTGTCAATCTCAATTAAGTGTCCTCTCAGAACAGCTTTGAGTGTGGCCCATAGGTTCTCTGTGGAAGTCTGAAGGTCATCATTAAGTTCTAGGAAACGCCATTATATCCAGTTTTATGGTGGGGTCTGTCAGCATCCAGTCTCTTAATTGCCATGGGGGGGAGGGGTGTGTGATAAGTGTGGGTTAAGAGACAGGTACAGAGGGTCATGATCTGACCAAGAAATCAGGACTATTTTAATATATGATATTTTGTCTAATAGTCTAGAGGTCATAAAGAAGTAGTTGATTCCAGTGTGCGATTTGTGGGGAGACAAGTAAAAGTTGTAATATTTCTCCTGTGGATGAAAGGATCTCCACGAGTCATATAGGTTGAACTGACTAATAAGTGACTTAAAGGCTTTGGAGAGAGAATATATGGATCTGTCTAGTGTGGAGATCTTGGGGCCCATTCTGTCCATGGAGTAGTCCCAAATGAGATTACAATCTCCTCCTATAATCAGTTCTCCCTGTATCACATCTGATACCAAATGCAAAACCTTACTAAGAAAGCATAGCTGTCTATTATTGGGTGCGCATATGTTTACTAGGGTGACGAGTTGGGAATTCAGTTTACAGACTATTATAACAAATCGAGCCTGGGGATCAATTTCTACATATATAGGCTCATATCTTATGTCTTTGCTAAGGAGAATAGCTACTCCCCTAGATTTTGATGTAAAAGAAGCTTCTACAGCAATGGGGAATTTGCTAGTTGTGCATGGGATGAGTGGTGTAAGCGTCCAATGAATCTCCTAAAGAAGTTTAATGTCTATTGTATTCTTCTGAAAATGGTTAAGAAAGAGGCTGCATTTTGTAGGGGAATTGAGTCCTTGTGTGTTAAGGGAAAATATACAGAGGTTTTCCATGTTTTACGGAATCAATAAGTGTTTAGAGATGCTGAGGAAAAGGAGAAGGGTAGGGGGACCCCCACCTCTGGGAATTGGTGATGAATCAAAAAACTGAGTGTATCCCTTCGATTGTTCATATAACCCGCACAAATGTGGAAATATAACTAACAAAGATAATGTGAGAGAGGTGAAAGATTTCAGTGGGCAAGAGCCGCTTAGGTTGAAGGAAAGTGGGTAAAGAACCCGCAATGGGGGGTGGAGCCACAGTGGGTTAGTCTAAACGAAATGGAGCCGGTTTAAAATGGAGGTAGGGCACCTAGTCAATACTCTGGGTGTCTATTTGGAGTGTAAAGGGAGGGAGCAAGGGGATAAATAGGGTGCTAGGACGTGACGTCCCTCCAGGATAGTTTTCAGGTAGTATGGAATCAAGGAATTTGTGGGAGTGGATCTTTGCCATGAGAGGAGATATAAATTGGGTAAACGAAATGTAATTTTTGGAAGGACATCTTTGGGCAGATAAAGGGAACTAAGAGCATAAGGGGGAAATTCCAATGTGTGAATAGTTATATTGGGGCGAATCATCTTTGAAGGATATGTTGATGTATGAGGGTAGAGATATTTGTAGTAGATGTGCTGTAACAGTCTTAAGAAGAGTGGGTGTTGCTGCAAGTTAAAACATACAATTATATATAATGATAACCATAAACATGTACACTGTCCAACAATTACCCACCTCTACTGTGTTATGGGTGTAAGGGTATTTGTGTAAGGGATATATAGGGTTGTGTATAGTATCTTACAACAGGAGGAAGAGGAGTTTACTAGGGATGATTGCCATATACAAAAAGGGGAGCCCCTTAAGACTGTGGGTTGAGGGTAACATATAGAGGAGGATAAGTAACTTAACAGCATCTCACTCAGATGCTCGCAAGAAGGGCATATAAGTCTGGGTAAGATGATGTAGGGGGATATCTAGGAAGAAGAAGGGGAGAGGCCTGGTATAAGTGGCATCATTGAAGTTGGATTATAAAAACTGGGTGTAGAGTTGGCAATATTTTATCTTAAAAGAAACATACATAGTAACATTTTGGCTAAACGTCAAACTTGAAAGTAAATGGTATTAAGTAGCTGTTAATAATATTATGCTAGATGTAAGGCAATTTGTGTCCACTCCACCACCTTAGGCTATATGTAAGTAGTTCCTTTATGGGAGATACAAACTCCTCAGGGTGGTCTCATAGGTATGAGAAAGTTAATGTACTCCCTTTAAGGGTGAGGTGTCTCGGTAAAGTGAAGACATTGATTTTGATATTACCCATCAGAAGGAAACGTAATGGTTCATAGGTGTTAGAAGCAAAGGGTCGAAGATGTCCCAAACCTGCTGAGGGAGAAGTATGGCTGTTAAGATCTTGGGGGAGTAAGGTCTCTGGAGCACCGTGTAGGTAATGTATAAGAGCTAGGAAGGGGTAAGACAATGGCCCATTTGTGAGCTTCTATAGTGCCTGAGTGACAGAGTTCCTCCATATAGGAGAATAGGATAGCGAAGATGGGCGACTGAGCTCATGGAGAGTAAGATATGTACCCATGTGTAAGCTCTCGTCCACTTCATGTGATACCAATTCTTTTCAGCCAGGAGGTGTTGAGATGTGTTCTTGGCTATAGATCATCCGATTAATTTATTCTTGTCCCTTTGATTGTTGTTCAGCTGAAGAAGAATGTGGACTCCAATCTGGAGCTGAAGCATTAAGAGGTTCAGAAGTGTCTTTGAGTTTACGGTTTGGCTCCTGCAGGGTAGCGAAACCCAATGTGTGAAGGAGTTTCATACCTTGTTCAACAGAGGAGACAACATAGGACCGGTCCTGGTGTTGTAGGAAAACTTTCACGGGGAATCCCCATTTGTATTTGATAGAGTTATTGGTGAAGTATTCGGGTAAATTGTTGGAAAGTTCTCTTGGCAAGAGTATGTTGAGAGAGGTCCGCGAATATCTGTACATTTTTGTACGGGTCTTTAAGAGATTTATTGGCGAAAGATGCTCTGAGTACCCTTTTGAGCTCTGTTGTATTAACTGACTCCGAGATTCCCCAAATTCTCAAGATGTTGCTGCAAGACCAATCTTCTAGGTCTGCTAATTTACCCTCCAAATCTGTGATCTGTTCTGCAAGGTTTTGGTAGTAGGAGAGGAGGTTGGAGTGATCCAGAGAGAGGTCTTCATGTTTCCTCTCTAAAGTTTTGATGCGTTCTCCCACAGACAAGATGTCTCACTTCAATTCAGCAACTGACTGCGGAAACTCCTGACAGAGGGAAGTATAGTGAGTGTCCATCTTATCAGATAGAGCTTAGATAGTATCCAAAAATGTTGACTTAGACAAAGCAGAGTGGTCCTTGTGTGAAGCATCTTTCTTTGTGTTTCTACTGAAGGATGTGGTTGAGTCTCTGGAGTCGTCTTCTGAAAGCTTCTGGTCTGATGTATGTTTACTATGAAAGTGGTCCGTTAAGGTCCTCTTGGGGTTCTCCTGAAGTTTTTGTTTTCTTCTCATTGCATTTGCCATTGCACTATAGTTGTTGAAAAATTTCAGAACCAGGCAATGGAGTGTATGATAGGGATGAAGGTAACAGGGTGGTTTCCTTGATTAGAATGAACCCTGGAGGGGGCACTCCTGCACCTCTATTTATGGGCCTTTAGACCTGCATTGTTGCTTAATCTGGGCTAGACCGGAGCAGATACTATAGCACTTGGTGTTGAGGAGGTGTGATGTGCTCTTAAAGATTTATGGTAGACTGCCGGGGAGTAGTAAGGATGTCTCAGTGATAGAGTTTCTGAGAGAGACAACCCTCCTGGGGAAGTGCCCCCAGTGAGTTATTTAACTTAGTCACGTTATGAAGTAATTGTGTCTTTTCCTGTAAAGTATTTTGTAGCAGTGTCAATGGGGCCAAGGCATAGGATGTTACTCCTTTTTGATTTATGAAGAGTACATCAAATGAATTGCTTGGAGGCGCACAGATCTATTAGGTCTCATCGATGGGGTGGCCTTATATAATGTTGTAAGAGGGAGCTCCAGTAATCAAGCCGAGGTCCTCAAGTTAAATGTCCCCTTAGTCAATGATGTTAGGCTGTGTGGGAGGAGGGGAGGAGGAGGGGCACTCTAGGGCAGGGGCTCAGGTACTGTGGGGAATTCGCTCCGATTTTCTGCCCAGCGTATAGCTAGGCTGTGTCCTAGTGGACTTTATAAGGTTCTGATGGTGATAAACTATGCAAGGATCAGGGTGCACTAGTAGTGTATGGGTTGGCTAAAGATCAGATATAGAGGCCAGATGTCTATCCCCCGCATTTATCTCAGCTGCTAGGTTTCAGTGACCCTCAGTGAGGACAGTGAGTCATCACTTCCCTTCAGATATATATGTTCAGAAGGTCTAGGTAGAATTTGTGCTAAGGGGTGCCCCTTTAAGTACAAGGTGCATAGACCCCACAAAAATGACCACTGGTAGCGTGTTTTGTACTATATAGCTCTAGATTCCTCCTTCCCCGGCTGATCCTTCACTATTAAACCTTTAATGTTCACTTTCATGTATATCCATATGGTTAGGACCACCCAGTATTTTGTAGGCTTCAGGTCAGAAGATTTATTTGAGATCAGGCAGTGTTGTCTGTGTGGGTTGGCTAAAGATCAGATATAGAGGCCAGATGTCTATCCCCCACATTTATCTCAGCTGCTAGGTTTCAGTGACCCTCAGTGAGGACAGTGAGTCATCACTTCCCTTCAGATATACGTTTAGAAGGTCTAGGTAGAATTTGTGCTAAAGGGTGCCCCTATAAGTACAAGGTGCGTAGACCCCACAAAAATGACCCCTGGTAGCGTGTTTTGTACTATATAGCTCTAGATTCCTCCTTCCCCAGATGAGCCCTCACTATTAAACTTTTAATGTTCACTTTTGTGTATATCCATATGGTTAGGACCACCCAGTATTTTGTAGGCTTCAGGTCAGAAGATTTATTTGAGATCAGGCAGTGTTGTCTGCGTGGGATTGCGAGTGGTCTTATTTTTGTATTATATTTGAGCCGGTGTGGGCCTGTGGTGCGTATTTCAATGTGCAGGTACTCACTGTTATCAGGATGAACCAAGTTGGCTGCTGTTCGCACCTTCACTGTCTTTTTGGCACGTAATACACAACTGGGCAAACCTACTCTCTAACTTGCCCCTCTAAGATGTGCCTGTCTCGCCAGATTAAGTAGATGAGGTGGGGTAGGGAAGAGCCCTTCCTTATGGTGTCCGTCTCTAGTTTCTTTTGGCTCTGACCTCCCTCCCTGTACTCTGGTGAGATTATGCTCCAGGTGTTGCTCCATGTCCGTACTCAGACTCTTACCTGTTGAAATTCGTCTGTTACTGTTACCAGACCCGGAGCAGAGCCCCAACCCTCTGGTGTTGTCAGTTTTTTTTCCCTGTTTTGTTTGCCATGTGCTGCTGGCAGCCATTTTACTCACCTCTCTTGCTGACTATAGTGCATTGTGGGGGATGCTGCTCATTTCCTGCACTTCCTTTTATAGCCAGACTGGTGTGGCAGCCATTTTACTCACCTCTCTTGCTGACTATGGTGCATTGTGGGGGATGCTGCTCATTTCCTGCACTTCCTTTTATAGTCAGACTGGTGTGCATCATCTGTGTGAGACAGGATGCAGTCTCAGAATTGTGATGTCATCACTTATTATTTAAAGGGCCTCTGTTCAGTATGCTTTGCCTTTGCGTTGTCTCAGACATGTTTGTGAGAGTTCCTGTGTATTACCTGGCTGTCTGACGTCCTTCCTTGTTCCTGATTCCGGCTCGTCTGACTATTCACTTTGGCTCCTGACTTGGCTCGTCTGACTACCAGCTCTGGATTTAACTCCTGGCTCGTTATTTGACTTGTGGACTTTTTATTATTTTTTTGTTATTAATAAAAGTGTATTTTTTCACTTCTCATCTCAGTCTGATTCCTGGCACCCTGACAGGTGTCTGGCTAGTGGCAATGGTTGTGACTGGTCTCACAGCTGAAGTGGGATGGCTGACACGGGCTGCGTCTTGTCAGTAAGTGCCGGGTAAAGTGTTCCCAGCAGCTTGCCTCACGTTTTCATTTCTTAAGGTGCTCCCCACTCTACTCCCCTACTTGTCTCTTCAGAGCAATCAGCTGCAAATGGAATTTTATCCAATAAGGAGACTTATTAAAACTTTAACTACCGGAGCTCTTACAAGTTGCGGCTATCAGATTCAGATGCTGGCTCCGCCCCAACCCTAAAGGACATTTTATCCCACATGTATGGACATTAATACCAAAGGTACTGTGACTCCAATACTCAGACCACTGGGCATTAGAAGTATTAGAATCTGATCACCAAGTATCTTTCCAGGTACTCCAAAGTACATATATATGGTATTAATATCAGGCACATGCAACATACATCACATATATGTTTATAGAATAAAGTAGAACTATTTTTAAGTTTTGTTGTGTCTCTTTACACTTTTTATGTGAGTACTACTTTTATATCATATCATATTATAACTTATAACATATATCATATTATAACATAGATCAGAACATAGCGCAATTCACTTTCCAAACAGTCTTATAGTCTATTAAGTGTGCAAGAGCTTTATGCCTAAAAAAATGTTCATCTGAGCCATCAGCGAATCGCAATCTTTTTGTTGATGGTGTGTATATATAGTTGTGTATATATGTTTATTCATGTGTATTTATCTGTTTATATGTGTATATATGTTTATTCATGTGTATTTATGTGTTTATATGTCTATATATGCTTATTCATGTTTATTTATGTGTTTATATGTGTATATATGTTGGAAAAAATGGCACAGATAAACTTTTTCAACACAGGATTGCTACAAACCTTTAATTTTTAAAAAGAGCAATATCTGCGAAGCGCAATAATATGAGGTATGCCTGTACATGTAGTCTGGGTAGCCTTGAGAAGTCAGCATGGTGCAATTTAAGTTGTTAGAATTAGATATTGCCCAATTTTTAGAGCTTAATTATATGAAAAGGGGCCAACATAAATAATGAAAATATATTACAAAATTGTTTCATTACAAATAACAAAACATTTTATATAAAAATCTCAAGGTGTCTACTGTCTCTTTACTGTGATTAGAGTACTTTGCAAATTTATGGCAACTGGCACCTTAGAATTTTAGAAGTGATATAATAATGAATGGGATGGAGGTGCTCTATCCAGAACCACCTAGAAACACCACTGTTTAAAATCAGGAATGTCCAAGAATTTAAAAAACATGCCCAGGAATGCCCAAACACTGCCATTGTTTTCTCTGATTGTCTGTGTAAGGTCTATACCTCTCAACCCTGGTCTGACCCCTGTATACCACGTTTTGGGCCTTACAAGTCAAATAATTAGAGTTGCGGAATATTTTTATTCTAAAAATGGTTAGATAAGCATTCCTGCACTAGAATGAAAATTATTAGAAACATAGTAGCTCAAAGCAATATCAATAAAGATGGTCTTGGAACACCAATGTGAGCATTATTATGATTATTATTATTCATAGTAATAATAATAGAACCATTGTAGTATACCAAGGACATACTGCTAAGTTCTGTAGTTAAATTAAAATGTCAATTTCTTTCAAGTTGATAATATAAGAATACTCTGGAGGTGTTAAAATAAACTTCTATACAAAATGTTTTCTGCGTGCAATATATGAAAAGTAATTTTTTGTCTTTACTGTAATTGTTAAAAAAAGTATTGCTGCACTGAGGTTTGTGCTGCTAGCTGATTACTCCATGTGGTGAAAACCATCTGGTGCTATGTTCTTCGATCTGAACAAAAAATGATGGAGTTTTCAATTTATTCAAGCTTAGTATTTTTGGTAAAACTTTTAAAAAAGCTGAGATCTAAACAAAAAGTGTAATTGTAGATATGCCTACTGTTTCGTAATTTTTTAGCAAACAGAAGATATATTTGCACAATTCCATAGATCGTATTAAAGTTTGGTTATATATATGACACAGAGAAAACCCAGCACTCACTTACAAGCTCTCAGCTAAGATTTAAAAGCAAAAATGGAAAGGTTAGTTACCGCATCTGGCCAAATGGGACAAGCCCAGGTACCTCGTCAAGGTCCTTTCCAATACCTGGGACCCTAAAACAGCCACACAATGAAAGCTTTCAAATCCAAACAAACTGGGAACAAGGGAAGGGTGCACAGGCTTATGTAATCACCCTAGACATATACAAAACACGTAAGGGAACTGAACTCTCATACCGGACCAGGTACATATCCCATGACCCTGCAACATGCTCAGCCCTGGGTGCCACTGGCACTCACAGGAAGCTGTACTGTCCCCAGAGTCACCGGCAGTTAACTCCAGACAGGTCTGGGTGCAAGAACCATAGGTAAAATTACAAAACAAATTAATACAACACACAGAGAAAACACAGCACTAACTTACAAACTCTCAGCTAAGATTTAAAAGCAAAAATGTAAAGGTTAGTTACCGCATCTGGCCAAATGGGACAAGCCCAGGTATCTCATCAAGGTCCTTTCCAATACCTGGGACCCTAAAACAGCCACACAATGCAAGCGTTCAAATCCAAACAAACTGGGAACAGCACAGCTTCCTGTGAGTGCCAGTGGCACCGAGGGCTGAGCATGTTGCAGGGACATTTGAAGTGTACACGGTCCGGTATGAGAGTGCAGTTCCCTTCCGTGTTTTGTATATATCTATGGTGATTACATATGCCTGTGCACCCTTCCCTTGTTCTCAGTTTGTTTGGATTTGAAAGCTTGCATTGTGTGACTGTTTTAGGGTCCCAGGTATTGGAAAGGACCTTGACGAGGTAACTGGGCTTGTCCCATTTGGCCAGAAGCAGTTACTAACCTTTCCATTTTTGCTTTTAAATCTTAGCTGAGAGCTTGTAAGTGAGTGCTGGGTTTTCTCTGTGTGTTGTATTAATCTGTTTTGTAATTTTCCCTATGGTTCTTGCACCCAGACCTGTCTGGCGTTAACTGCCTGTGACTCTGGGGACAGCACAGCTTCCTGTGAGTGCCAGTGGCACCCAGGGCTGAGCATGTTGCAGGGTCATGGAATGTGTACTTGGTCAGTTATGAGAGTGCAGTTCCCTTCCGTGTTTTTTTATATATATATATATATATATATATATTAGTAGTAAAATAGCAAAATATTACCATATTAGGAACCTGGAAGTGTTGGAGGATTTATATCACAAACTCTAAAATCTGTGTTAAAAGATTAATATATATTCTTCAATCTTCTGCTGTTCATTATGTTTTATTTCCCAGCATGTGCAAGAATTGAAATCAAGTTTTAAAAAAAAATCAAATGGTAACTGCTTGGGCTAAGTAAAGGTCATGATAAATGATGTATTATCACAAAGTACTGTAGATGTGCTTCCCACTGGTTAATGAGAGCTGCTTTTTGATATAAGTATTCCCACTGGCTATACTGTATGATGGCTGCTTTTTGATATAAGTATCTATAATTCAATATAATTGCTCATATCATGTTAAAAATACATAAATGTGTTATCTAATGTGGGTGCGGGATCCATGAAGTGAAGTCATACTGCATTGTGACTCGTCATCTAATTTGATTATAAAGAAATTAGACTGAAACATTTTAGACCTCCCTTAAAAAACAGACTGATCACATTTGCTTTGTGGTGTCACAATTAAAAAAAATAGTAATGACCAAAAAAAACACCAAAAAAAATTAAAAAAAAGTCATCGATTAAATGATTGGTATTTTATTATGATTTTTTTTTAACATCTGCTTGAACCAACTTTGCCAATCTTCTAATAACAAAACTGAAATAAGAGATTTCTTTGACCGAAGAACAAGAAAGCTTCGTTAAATTCCTCCCAAAGGTGCTAAAGTACTAGAAACACTCTCAAGGAACAACTTGTTCAGGCTTCTTGCTGGAATTGGGGAACTCATATAACCCCCTTCACAGCTTTGGTATTTCTCACCCGATGCTGTAGCCACATTTAAACAATGTAATCTATGCTTACCTGATATATTAATTTCTTTCATTATGGTGAGAGTCCATGATCCATTACTCCTGGGAATTATTCTTCCCTACTACTAGGAGGAGATAGACTCCCAAACCTCAAGAGCTTTTATAAATCTCCTGCCACCTCAGTTTAATATATACCCAAGCTAAATTAGTTAGTAAAAGAAATAAGAACAAAAATAAAAGGAGCAGAGAAAAAAAGATGTGCTTAAAGGGACACAAAACCAACATGTTTTATTTTATGAATAATAAAGAGCATGCAATTTTAAACAACTTTCCAATTTACTTCAATTATCTAATTTGTTTCATTCTTTTGGTATCCTTTGTTGAAAAGCATAAGTAGGTAGGCTCAGGAGTTGCTGATTGGTGGTTGCACATATATGCCTCATATTATTGGCTCAGCCATGTGCATTCTGGTTTCTTCAACAAAGAGTAGTAAGAGAGTGATGCAAATTAGATAATAGAAGTACACTGGAAAGTTGTTTAAAATTGTATTCTCTATCGTAGTTATGTGAGAAAAATATGGGTTTCATGTCCCTTTAAGAAAAAAACAACACCAAAGAGCATGGTGTGGGGTCTCAAGGACTCCCTCCACCATGAAAGAAATGAATTTATCAGGTAAGCATACATTATTTTTTCTTTCATACAGGTGGTGAGAGTCCACTATCCATCACTCCTGGGAAATAATACCCAAGCTCTTGGGTAATAATACACAAAGGGCAAGATTACAAGTCACCCAGCAAATCTGTTTTTCGCAGTTGTCAAAACACTGTGCGTGTTCTGGCTTTTTCGTATTTGGGGTTGCGAAGGTATTACAAGTTGCAAAATAACTTATTTTGCTTGCACATTAAGCCGCGTAATCCAAAAAGCAAAATTGCGTGTGCATTCACGTATTCCCCAATAGAAGTCAATGGAGAAGACAAGTAAAAAAAAACCCTACTAAAACCCTAATCTGTTGCGCAAAGCCCATGACATATTCTCCTCGAAAAGTGAACATGAAAATGTGAAATTTCGTATTGCAAGAATGTTTTATTATCAGAATATGTTCTATTAATTTATAAACAAATATTTCTCTATGTATGTGATGATTTTTGGACTGATATATCTATTTATTGTGAGATATGTATATGAATATATATATATATATATATACAAAACACAGAGAAAGTTGAGCACTTGCTTACAAATGGAAGGGTTAGTTACTGCATTTGGCCAAATGGGACAAGCCCAGGTACCACGTCAAGGTCCCTTCCAAAAAACCCTTCCATTTTTGCTTTTAATCTTAGCTGAGAGCTTGCAAGTAAGTGCTAGACTTTCTCTGTGGGTTGTATTAATTTGATTTGTAATTTTCCCTATGGTTCTTGCTCCCAGACTTGTCTGGGGTTAACTGCCTGTTACTTTGGGTACAGCACCGCGTCCTGTGAGTGCCAGTGAGCACCCAGGGCTGAGCATGTTGCAGGGTCATAGGATGTGTACCCAGTCCGGTCTGAGAGTGCAGTCCCCTTCCGTGTTTTGTGTATATATATATATATATATATATATATATATATATATATATATATATATGTCTAGATCTATATGTAATTATCTCTTTCAAAATCCCATTGAGATATTGCTCAATGTGCATAAGATTGTAATGTGAAATATTTTCATTATCTCCATAATTTAGCAGATCTCTTTACATATAAATCTATGTATCTCTATGTATATGTATGTATCTCTATGTATGTGTATGTATCTCTATGTATGTGTATGTATCTCTATGTAAAATCCCTTTGTCTGCTTTTGTTTTTGTTTTTTTCTAACACCCAAGATCTCATATCTTTGAGCCCTTATAACTTTTGTGTGCAATATGTTTTTTAAATCAATTTTATTAGACAGTGTTAATATGAGTGTAAGTGTACTTTGTAATGTAATTTTAAAGTTTTTCGTGAAACTTTTATGCTGTGGAAAACTGTTAACTACAGCTCTTCGAGCGCAGAAAAGATTGTTGCGTTAAAGGCAGTAACGATTTTTCAAGATTTGTAAAATCTGCGTAATGGAAATTGATTGTGAAAAGATGAATTCACTCACGGAAAACTCATACCGCGTGACTTGTAATCTACTTCAAAGGGTGGGATTTAATAAACATATTTTTTCACTAAGAAACTAAATATACTACCCCACAAGAACCCAAAAACTGAATTTTTTGTTCAATGCACTACAATTTATTAACAGGCAAACATAAATCAAGTTTGGACAACGGCCTGAAGGACTTTCCTAGCAAAGGCTGCCTCAGGAGAAGCAGAAACATAAAAATGGTAGAAATTAGTAAATGTAGGCAAAGAAGACAAAGTAGCTTCCTTGCAAATTTGATCAATTGAGGTCTTATTCTTGAAAACATAAGAAGTGGCAACTAATCTTGTATAATGAGCAGCAATCCATTTCTGTGGAGGCTGACCTGCCTCCAAGTAAGACTTATGAATCAAAAGTTTAAACCAAGAGGCCAAAGAAACAGCAGAAACCTTCTGTCCTTTTGTAGAACCAGAGACGTTAACAAACAAACTAGAATTTTGTCTGAAATTCTTAGTAGCATCAGTAAAATACTTAAATGCTCTATCAACATCCAATTATGCAAAGATCTCTCTGAAGCATTCTTGTAATTTGGGCACAAAGAATGGACAACAGTTTCCCTACTGGTAATGTCTGACACAACTTTAGGCAAGAATAATTTTAGGGACATTGTACATTAGATTTTTATTTTGATACATGTTTTGTTGATGATCCATTTATATATTTATATGCCCTCTGCTAACAGCCAGATTTAATATATATCCTGCCCCAGACTTGCAAGAAAAAACACAGACTTCCACTCAACTGTTACATTGCCCTCTGCTAACAGCCTGATTTAATATATTTAATATATATCCTGCCCCAGACTTGCAAGAAAATACACAGACTTCCACTCAGCTGTTACAATGCCCTCTGCTAACAACCTGATTTAATATATATCCTGCCCCAGACTTGCAAGAAAATACACAGACTTCCACTCAGCTGTTACAATGCCCTCTGCTAACAACCTGATTTAATATATATCCTGCCCCAGACTTTCAAGAAAATACACAGACTTCCACTCAGCTGTTACATTGCCCTTTGCTAATAGCCTGATTTAATATATTTAATATATATCCTGCCCCAGACTTGCAAGAAAATACACAGACTTCCACTCAGCTGTTGCAATGCCCTCTGCTAACAACCTGATTTAATATATATCCTGCCCCAGACTTGCAAGAAAATACACAGACTTCCACTCAGCTGTTAAACTGCCCTCTGCTAACAGCCTGATTTAATATATATCCTGCCCCAGACTTGCAAGAAAATACACAGACTTTCACTCAGCTGTTACACTGCCCTCTGCTAACAGATAGCCTTCTGGAAGACAGTTTACCCCTCACCCCACCCACCCCAAGCTCATTTCCTCATTTATAGATAGTCTCCCACACAACTTCCATTCTCCTGAAATGACAGGTGCAAACACTGATCAGCACATCCTTCCATTCACTTAACCCTATAGCATACATACCTCCTCTTACTACAAATAGCTATATATCACACATCAATATTATATACTTTTAATTCTCTTCTAATTTTTATTTTTTACTATTTGTGTTTTATTTTCATCTACACACTTCATACCACTAACATGAATCCAAATATGACCATACTGTTATTCGTGATAACCCTTTTCTCATTCCAATTTTGTTCATATCACTACTGCCATGAGCACACACCTCAAACTGGAAAACAAATTATCATACACCATGGCCTGCTCTGTTGCTGTAACTTATCTGCTGAGTGCTGGTGGAGAGTTATAAAAAATAGTCCTCTAACCCCTACCTCACAAAATTATAAAGTATCCCATTCACTATATGGCCAAACAAAAATTATGTCCAAATTCCTATTCCTTATGTTATTTGCTCTGCAAATGATGTAGAGTCTAACCCTGGTCCCCCAACAAATTCCATTCCTAGCCTTCCAGCAAAAAAGACCTCTCCTTTGTGCACTGTAATATCTGCAGCTTACTACCAAAAATGGATGCACTGCAAGCATGGTGTTTACAATACAAGGCCAAAATCATTGTGATCTCTGAATCATGGCTAACCACAAAAATACCTGACTCTGCCATTGCAATACATGGGTATTCATGCCATAGAAATGAAAGAGCAAAAAGAGGAGACGGCATTGTAATTTATGTTGACAATTCCATTAAGTACACTCCCTTACAAAAATGTAGCTCTCCTGCCACCTTTGATTTCCTTTCTGGCACAATTGAGATCCTGTGCAGTAAATCAATCACTGTAGCAGGAATCTACCACCCACCAAGCTCCCCTGTGCATTCCCTTTCTGACATAGCCCATCTCCTTAGTGAAACCATAGCTCAAAACCCAAAAAGTAAAATTTTGGTCTTTGGAGATTTTAACATTGGTTGGCTGAATCCTAAAAATAATAGTTCTCGCTCGCTGTTTAAGACTTTGCAGCTAACGCAATTAATCTCCTCCCGAACTCGCATAAACATTAAAAGCCATAACCGCACCCTGCTTGATTGGATCCTCTCCATTTATCCTGACTGAATCCAGGTTTCAGTTTCAGTGACTACTGCTTAGTGTACTGTGCGCACAAAATAAAAGCTACTAAAATCCTCTCCCAAGGTTAAAATCACCAGGTCCTTCAAAAAATTGAATATTCAATCATTTCTAAATGACATCAAGAACCTCCCCTGGCACAGATTAAACCTAATCCCAGATATAGACTCTGCAGCTGAAATCTTTTAGTCTGAACTCCGAAGTTTGGAATTTGCATGCCCCGCTGCGTAAGGTGAGAGTAAAAGGAGTGCATATGAATTGGATCACAGCTGACCTTATTAAAATGTACCAGTTTCGTGATTTATTGTGGTCAAAGTTCAAGCATACTGGCTCTATGAACGATCACTGTGTATATAGACAATGGCGAAATACATGCACTAAACAAACAAGATTGGCCAAGGCCCAATATTTCTGTGAAAATATGAACAATAACATATCAAACCCTAGAAAGTTTTGGAAAATCATAAATAACTTACACACTCCCCCATTCCACTCCCAACCCTCCACTGTCAAAGTGGACAACCAAACCCTGCAACTTCCCTTAAAAGTAGCAAATGCCTTTAACAATTATTTTGTCGGATGCTTCACCACCCTGATTGACAAACTAATAAATGGCACACATCCTGAAACTACAATTGTGGATCAGGCTCCACTAAATCTGCAAAGACCCAATATAGAGAAGTTCAATTTTAAAACTGTACCCATCAGTGTCATTAAGAAACACCTTAATAATCTAAAAATGTAAAAACAGTCTGGACCTGATCAAATCCCAGCAATGCTATTGAAGCTCAGTGTCCTGGCAATTACTAAACCTGTTACAACCCTAATTAACAAATCCTTGGTGTAGACCACAACATACGACTGCTCAAACAAAAAAACTCAGGTATTGGTAATCGTCCACTAACCTGGTTTCGATCATATGTATCGGATCGATCACAATATGTCTCCATTTCTGACAGCAACTCCCTCCTTCTCCCAGTCACGTGTGGTGTTCCCCAAGGTTCAATTCTTGGCCTCCTACTATTCACATTATTTATAAATGATCTGCCAAATGTCTGCAAATCCTCAACTGTACACATGTACACAGACGACACAGTAATCTATGCAAGCAAATCCGATCTGCCGCAGCTTGAGGCAGTGCTCCAAGACCAGTTCACAGAGGTAGAAAAGTGGATCTCAAAAAACAAACTCTTCCTAAACACTGACAAAACTGTCACAATGATCTTTGCGGCAGGACCTAAATTACACACACTACAAAATTCCCATCTACGCATCAAAACAAAATCAAATTGCACGCTAACCGCAGTCCACTCTTTCAAATACTTGTGTATGTTGTTAGACCCCAATCTATCTTTTGGCCTCCACATAGAAAAACCTGTATCTAAATGCTATCCAAAACTAGGTGCCCTGTACAGAAACAAATCCTGCCTAAGACCTACAGTAAAGGAAAAGATTGTACAGCAAATGCTGATGCCAATCATTGATTATGGGGATATAGTATATGCACTTGCAGCGCAAACTCACCTTAATAAACGTAATATTGTTCTGCCGCTTTGTGCTACAATGTAACTACAGGACCCACCATTGTGACATGCTAAAAGAACTAAACTAGCTGTCGCTGGAATCCAGGCGCACCCTCCATCTTTCCAGCCTTGTGTTTAAGAGCTTTTCTGGGAAGCTCCCACCCTACCTGAGCAGAATGCTCTCCCTGGCTATTCCCACCTCCTATAACCTCCGATCCAGTACCAGCACATTATTTAGTTTGCCTCAATACAAAAAGAAAGCAGCTCAATACTCTTTTCCTAGAGAGCACCACAATTATGGAACGACCTCCCGCACACTTTTAAACCTTCCCCAAGCCTAAAATCATTTAAGAGATCACTCTCTACATATCTCAAAACAGAATGCACCTGTCATGGATGATTATATATTTCCTACCTGTTCTATGTTAAATGTTGCATATATTATGCATAGTGATGTCGCAAACCTAAAATTTTGCGTTCGCGAACGGCGGACGCAAACTTCCGCAACTGTTCGCGAACGGGCGAACCACCATAGACTTCAATAGGCAGCAGAATTTTAAAACACGTGTGAAGGAAACTGACTGCTATTATTTAAGACAGTCAAAAAAGGTTTTTTTTTTTTTTTTTAAATATAAACTACTGTTAGACCAGATATGAGTTGCACTGGGGTGACACTGTGCCCTGGCAGGCAGGCACTGAAACGCACACGTGTGAAGGAAACTGACTGCTATTATTTAACACAGTCAAAAAAGTGTTGTTGTTTTTTAAATCTACACTACTGTTACACCAGATATGAGTGGTGGCACTGGGCAAGTGGGCACAGTATACGCTGTGAGCCTGACACACACGCTGGCAGGCAGGCAACTACAATTAGATTACACAGGAAAAAAAAAAAAAGCAGACTGATGTTCTAGCCCTAAAAAGGGCTTTTTGGGGTGCTGTCCTTACAGCAGAGATCAGATGAGTCCTTCAGGACTGTGGTGGACACTGAATACACTAGCCTAGCTATCGATTTCCCTATTAAATCAGCAGCAGCTACACTGTCCCTCCTCTCACTAAGAATGCAGCTTCTAAATTGGCTGGAATGTGTCTTCTGACTGTGAGTTACAGGGTCAAAGTATTACTCAATGATGACGAATAGGGGGCGGATCGAACATTGCATATGTTCACCGGGAACTATTCGCCGGCGAACTATTCGCGACATCACTAATTATGCATTAATATTGTTTTTGTATCTTATTGTACCCTATTGTATCAATGCAATGTTTGTGGACCCAGGACATACTTGAAAATGAGAGAAATCTCAATGTATCCTACCTGGTAAAATATTTTATGAATAAACAAATAAATAAACAAATAAATAAAAATTACCCATCTGATAGTGTTTTTGTAACAATGTATAATTTTTTTTTAATAACATTGTGCTGTTTATCAGAATCCTAACCAAGCCCAAAAGTATCAGATGTAGACTGTAGGCTACAGATTCCTGCTTTCTCCTGTTAGTTTAATCTGTCTTTTCATATGCAGGGAAGGGGGGTAATGTCTACTTTTCCTGCTTTCCCAACCCCTTCCTCTTGGTAATCCCAGCCTAACCTCATCAGCAGTGCTAAACTTGGAGCTTCTAAGTAAGTTTTTAAAGTGACATTGTACACTAGATTTTTCTTTGCATAAAATTTTGTAGATGATCCATTTATATAGCCCATACAGTTTTTTTTTTTAACATGTATAGATTTGCTTTTTTTTAAATAGCATTGTGCTGTTTTTCAGACTCCTAACTAAGCCCCTAAGTTTTAGAAGTGCAATGTTGTCTACCTACTCCAGCTTGCTCCTGTTTGTGTAAAGGGTCTTTTTATATGCAGGGGAGTGGGGAGGGGGGTATCTGCTCTTTTTGCTTTCCAGCATATTTCAGTGGGTGTCCCAGTCTAACCTTTTCAACTGTGCTAAACTTGGAGTTTCTAAGTAAGTTTTTAAAAGGTTTTATACTGGATGTTTAGATCAGTATCTGTGCATATTCTTCTTTATAGTAGTGTCTATTACATTACAGTTGTATGAATTTTGTTGTACACTGTCCCTTTAAGATAGCCTAATCCTGATGAAAGATAAGATAAGGAAGAAAGAGCAGACAATTCTCTTTTAGCAGAAGAGATAGCCAAAAAGAAACAAAACCTTCCAAGAATGAGGTTTAATATCCACTTTATGCATAGGCTGAAAAGGAGGAGCCTGCAAAAACTTTAACACCACGTTAAGATTCCAGGGAGGAAAAATTGGCTTGACCACAAGGTTAATTCATGCCAAAGCCTGAAACAAACCATGAATGTCAGGAAGATTAACAATATTCCTATGAAACAAAACTGAAAGCGCAGAAATGTGCCCTTTTAAAGAACTAGCAGAAGGGCCCTTATCCAAACCATTCCTTAAAAACGGCATAATTCGAGAAATTCTAAAAGAATGCCAGGAAAAGCCATGATCTATTCACCAAGCAATGAAAGCCTTCCAGACTTTATGATTCATCTTCCTAGTCATAATCTTATAATCCTGGATTAAAGTTTCAAACACAGAATCTGAGACACCTCCACACTAACCATTGAATCTTCATGCCATCAAACTTAGAGATGTGATGCCCATTTTGACCAGACCTTGAGTCAGAAGGTCTGGTCAAAATGTAAGAGGCCAAGAAGGACAACTTGACATCTGAACCAGATCTGCATACCAAATCCTGCTAGGTCAAGTTGGGGCAATCAGGATTACTGACAATCCTAGCCATATCTTGGAAATCCCTCTGGAAAGAAAAACCAGAAGAGGAAATAGAGATAAGCAAGCAAGTTGTTCACTCCTGGAATATGAACTGCAGAGACTAGACAGAAATTAACTTCTGCCCATGAGTAAATTTAAGACACTTCCCTCATGGCTAGGGAACTGTCAGTTCCCTCCTGATGATTGATATAAGCTACTGTTGTGACATTGTCTTACTGAAAATAGAGATAGGTTTCCCTTTTCAACAGAGGCCAAGTCTGATGAGCCCTGAACATAGCATGGAGTTTTAGAACATTTATTGGCAACCTAGCCTCCCAAGGAGCCCAAACCACTTGTGCTTTCCTAGACCCCAAAACAGCCCCTCAACCTGAAGGACTTGCATCTGTAGTGATCACAATTCAGGTAGGATGAGCAAAAGAAGCACCCTGAATAATGAATTGATGATCCAATGACCAAGTCAGAGACGGACTTGTACTGTTAAACAAAACAAATCTTTTGAGATAGCTGAGTATTATCCCTGCACTGAGCTCTAAAGAAACACATTCCAAAAGGAGCACTTGACAGCATTCAGTAAAACTTAGCATTTATTGTTAGTATTCATAATAAAAACAATGTTCTGTTGTGATTCAGCAACAAAGTCGGACTAGTAATAGGGGTTCCCCCAAACATGCTGACGCGTTTCAGCCTTTAAATTGACAGTAGGTGCTGTACAAATTGTCTACTTGTATTATCCCTGCACCCCTGATAAAGCATACAAAGCTGAAAAGGTCTCATTTGAAATCGAGCAAATGGAATTGCATCTGAAGATGCAATCCTGAGACCCAGTACTTCTTTTCAAAGAGCAAACGAGGGAAAAGAGAGCGACTGGAGGTTCAGAAAGGCAGACAGCAATTTTTGCCTTCTATGATCTGTTAGAGAAAGACTCATGGAGACTGAATCTATTTGAAACCCCAGAAAAATAACCCTTGTCTGAGGCAACAAAGAGCAAATCTATTGTGTAATAGTCTGAATAGTTTCTATTTTGAAAGTAGCATACATGTTCAGAGCTTTCAGATCCAGAACTAGTATGAAAGTACCTTCCTTTGAAACAATTAGCAGTAGGCCTCCAGAGTGGGCTAGAGGTGCTTTGCTTCTGAGAGGAGGAATCAACCGAACATGTGCTAACCCTAAAGCCGAAGCACAGAAACAATTAATACCCCTTAGCGTGTGTAAAAAACCCTGATGTGCACAATCCCAAGCGTTTAAATGCGCTACCCTGAAGTACGCAAACACAAAGGCCGATGCATGGTGAAAAGTACAAATTAACTCTGCACGCCAAAACCCGACATGCACAACAATTTTAAACGGGAATAATAATAAGATTCTGTCCCATGGCTTTATATATTAATAAATATTTAATTATAATTGCACAAACAAGGCTACAAAGTTTCATATAAATAAAAATATAATACTTACCAATAGAGACTCTTCTACTAGTAAACAACCAATAGAAAACCAAAACAGTACAGAAACATATCAGCAGAGGTTATGGAATAGGAGTATATTCTAGATCCATAGAAGGAGGCAAAAGACAAGTCCCTGTGACCGCTTTAGAAGGTTAGTGACAAAATTTCCCCATGAGGTGAAAAAAAAGAGATACTAACCACACCCCATATACATCCCTCTGACAAACACTGTACTCTGAGGGGAAAACGGGCCTCAACATAGACTGAAATCCCCTCTCACTGAAGAATCATATGCACATCTTCAATCTTCACCTTCCTCCAGTGGAGACAAAGACAAGACTGTGAGGTGGAAGGGGTTTTATAGAGCTCTTGGGGTTTGGGAATCTTTGCCTCCTGCTAGTGGTAGGGAAGAGTAATTCCCAGGAGTAATAGATCATAGGCTCTCGCCACCTGCATGACAGAAATCAAGTTCAGTGCTTTTCTTTTTTCTATGATCTAGCCACACAAATCTTGAGATATTGCTGTTGGCTTAGACTTTTCATGATTTATAAAACAAGCTTAATTGAATCAGATGAACAATATGCTCTCTGTATGTGTTGTTTTTTCCAGTTTTTTTTGCATTCCTACAAATAACACATTTCATTGCTCATAAGACATTCTACGTATATAAGCAATGTTATATGAATGAATGCCACCCAACTCCTAGAACTTTTTAAGTTTTAAGGCTAGTTTAAACAAAATGAAGTGAAGAAATCAAGACAGAAGCATCATATTATTAGAAATGTTGATACATGTTTTTCTGTTTCTCCTGCATGTCAAACAACTGGTAAGCTTACTCACTATATTAAAACATCAAATTACACAAGTATCTTCCTTTGTGGTTACTCAAAAAATCCTTCAGTGCTTTTTCCACAATAGAGGCATTAAAAAGTTTCACAGCAAAGATCTATAATATTATAGACTATTGTGTGTCTTTGCATTTCTTTGTGCAGCGCTGCCCCTGCTTTTACACTGTCAATCACACAAGAGCAGGGTCTGTCAATCACCCTGAACAAGTGAGTTTGGGTGATTTATCTCTGCAACCTCAAAGTGGCAGAAAGATTTCCAAGCAGTAGTAGCAGCAGCAGCAGCAAGGGCTCAAAAGCAGGGTCTGCTACTTAGTAGATGGAGACCTTTGTTTCTATTACATAACAATATGTATCAGTGTAAACAATTGTATGTACCCGTCTTCTTAGTTATCAGGGCTCTATCCATGAAGTAAAATGTTAACAAAAAATGTATCACAA
Source organism: Bombina bombina (assembly GCF_027579735.1). Taxonomy (NCBI): domain Eukaryota; kingdom Metazoa; phylum Chordata; class Amphibia; order Anura; family Bombinatoridae; genus Bombina; species Bombina bombina. The sequence continues at coordinate 490,088,171 of NC_069502.1, forward strand.
TAAATGCACTGATAACATTTTTGTAAAACCTACTTCACTTCTATATTTTAATTACATCAAAAGATAAGAATACAAATAGATTATGTATTTAGATAAACAGTAAATAAAGTATACAAAGAGAGAAGCGCTCTACCAGGAACGAAGAACAACTCATCAGCTAGTGCTATGGCGATTTACTACCCAGTAGCATCCTCTTTTAGACCAGTGTGCTTTTCACAGAGGAAGTATATCAGTCTGATCCCGTCAAGTAAGGTCAGTCCAGCCCCGAAATACCAGTCAATTCTCCTCTGAACAAGGAACATGACAACCCCAAACAATCATTTCGACCTTCTATGGGCCTCTTCAGTGAGGTACAGCCACATTCCTCTAAGCACACTGGGCAAGGAGTTCAATATTCTAAGATCAGCTTTTTTCGCTTGTTCGGTTAGTGCGCAAACAAAAACAGTTTAATTTAATCTTGTAATATGAGCACTACCCAATGTGAGCAAAAAGCTTACTTCTAGCACAGTTAACTCTAGGGTGGAGCGTTGAATAGTGGTGTTCTTGTAATCTGGCCCTAAGACCTTTAAACACTTTCAGTTAAAAGTTTAACCCCTTAGTGACCAGAGCACTTTTCCATTTTCTGTCCGTTTGGGACCAAGGCTATTTTTACATTTTTGCGGTGTTTGTGTTTAGCTGTAATTTTCTTCTTACTCATTTACTGTACCCACACATATTATATACCATTAAATGGACTTTCTAAAGATACCATTATTTTCATCATATCTTATAATTTACTATAAAAAAAATGATAAAATATGAGGAAAAATTGAAAAAAACACACTTTTTCTAACTTTGACCCCCAAAATCTGTTACATATCTAAAACCACCAAAAAACACCCATGCTAAATAGTTTCTAAATTTTGTCCTGAGTTTAGAAATACCCAATGTTTACATGTTCTTTGCTTTTTTTGCAAGTTATAGGGCCATAAATACAAGTAGCACTTTGCTATTTCCAAACCACTTTTTTTCAAAATTAGCGCTAGTTACATTAGAACCCTGATATCTTTCAGGAATCCCTGATTAACCCTTGACATGTATATATTTTTTTTTAGTAGACATCCCAAAGTATTGATCTAGGCCAATTTTGGTATATTTCATACCACCATTTCACCGCCAAATGCGATCAAATACAAAAAATTGTTCACTTTTTCACAAATTTTTTCACAAACTTTAGGTTTCTCACTGAAATCATTTACAAACAGCTTGTGCAATTATGGCATAAATGGTTGTAAATTCTTCTCTGGGATCCCCTTTGTTCAGAAATAGCACACATATATAGCTTTGGCGTTGCTTTTTGGTAATTAGAAGGCCGCTAAATGCCACTGCGCACCACAAGTGTATCATGCCCAGCAGTTAAGGGGTTAATTAGGGAGCTTTTAGGGAGCTTGTAGGGTTAATTTTAGCTTTAGTGTAGTGTAGTAGACAACCCCAAGTATTGATCTAGGCACATTTTGGTATATTTCATGCCACCATTTCACCGCCAAATGCGATCAAATTAAAAAAAACGTAAAATTTTTCACAATTTTAGGTTTCTCACTGAAATCATTTACAAACAGCTTGTGCAATTATGGCACAAATGGTTGTAAATGCTTGTCTGGGATCCCCTTTGTTCAGAAATAGCAGACATTTATGACTTTGGCGTTGCTTTCTGGTAATTAGAAGGCCACTAAATCCTGTTGCGCCTCACACGTGTATTATGGCTAGCAGTGAAAGGGTTAATTAGGGAGTTTGTAGTGAGCTTGCAGGGTTAATTTTAGCTTTAGTGTAGAGATCAGCCTCCCATCTGACACATCCCACCCCCTGATCCCTCCCAAACAGCTCCCTTCCCTCCCCCACCCCACAATTGTCCCCGCCATCTTAAGTACTGGCAGAAAGTCTGCCAGTACTAAAATAAAAGGGTTTTAAAAAAAAAATGAATTTTTTTTTTAGCATATTTACATATGCTACTGTGTAGGATCCCCCCCTTAGCCCCCAACCTCCCTGATCCCCCCCAAAACCGCTCTCTAACCCTCCCCTCTGCCTTATTGGGGGCCATCTTGGGTACTGGCAGCTGTCTGCCAGTACCCAGTTTACAATAAAAAGTGCTTTTTTTGTCTTTGGTTTTTTTTTCTGTAGTGTAGCTTCCCACAGACAAACCCCCACCACCTTGCTGATTATTAAAATTTTCGATATTTTTTATTTTTTTATTTTCAAATTTTCTGCAGTGTAGCAGTTCCCACCCGCTCCCTCCCCGTGCACGCGCCCGCCCCCACCCTCCCGTGCACGCGCGCCCGTGCGCGCCCCCAGCCACCCCCGCCCACGATCCCGCCCCCCTTCACATCCACATGGCCATCGATGGCCGCCACCCGCCTCCCGGTCCGGCTCCCACCCACCAACGCAGGTAGCCACCGATCTCCGGTGCAGAGAGGGCCACAGAGTGGCTCTCTCTGCACCGGATTACTTAAAAAGGTTATTGCAGGATGCCTCCATATCGAGGCATCACTGCAATAACCGGAAAGCAGCTGGAAGCGAGCAGGATCGCTTCCAGCTGCTTTCCACACTGAGGACGTGCAGGGTACGTTCTCAGGCATTAACTGCCTTTTTTCTGAAGACGTACCCTGCACGTCCTCAGTCGTTAAGGGGTTAAAGGAACTTTAAATTAAAAAATAATTATTTAAAAAATCTTCAATTTAGCATAGTTAAAAAAAAAAACAGCTTTGCCATTCACATACACTATTTATTTTGCCAGCTTTTCCTGTAATTGAAATCTTAAAATAGTAGTTTTTACACTGCACCCTGAAAAGTGTATTCTGTAGAATTAAAAACCCTATCCCTTATAACTGACACACATTAATTGCTTGATATGTGCTGGAGCTTATGTATAATTGTCCCATAAGTAAAGCATGTGAGATAATCAACACTCAAGGTAGTATTTATGGGTTATGTTTCTGGACTATAAAACAATGACATATTTTCTAATAATAAAAGGGATGAATCTCTGAACTGTATATATAACAATTACTTTATTACACCTTTAAGGGAAAAATGTAAGCTAAAAGTATTTTAAATGGGAAATAAACAGCTGTAATGGTTCATTTGTAATTTATGGAAACAAATATTTCTGTGGTTATCTGTAATATAGGCAAAGCAAAATAATTATAACATATATTTCAAAGTTAAAATTGCAAATGCAGTGTTACGACTGGAATTTCCTCTGAGATTGAAATAACATTTGTGAAAAATATGGTCGTTTATAATCAATCGGCTAGATTAGGAGTTTTGAGGTAAGAGCTGCTCAGTACTAACTTGCAAGTTATTGTCACCGCTCACCTCCCTACAGCGCTGGTATTACAGGTTTACAAAAACCCGGCATTAGAAGGCAATATTGCAGCTTAAAGCAAAATTGAGCTCCAAACCGCACTCCAATACTAGCGTTACGGTGAGCTGCGGTGAGCTGGTTTTACGTGCTTGTGCACGATTTCCCCATAGACATCAATGGGGAGAGCCGGCTGAAAAAAAGTCTAACACCTTCAATAAAGGAGCATAAAGCTCGGTAATGCAGTCCCATTGATTCCTATGGGGAAAGAAAATTTATGCTTACACCTAACACCCTAACATAAACCCTGAGTCTAAACACCCCTAATCTGCTGCCCCGACATCGCCAACACCTACATTACATTTATTAACCCCTAATCTGCTGCCTCCAATGTCGCTGCCACCTACCTACACTTATTAACCTCTAATCTGCCACCCCCAATGTCGCCGCCGCCTACCTACACTTATTAACCCCTAATCTGCCGCCCCTAACATCGCCGACACCTACATTAAACTTATTAACACCTAATCTGCTGCCCCCGACATCGCCGCCACCTACCTACACTTATTATCCCCTAATCTGCCGCCCCTAACATCGCCGACACCTACATTACACTTATTAACCCCTAATCTGCTGCCCCTGACATCACCACCACCTACCTACACTTATTAACCCATAATCTGCCGCCCCCAACGTCGCCGCCACTATACTAAAGGTATTAACCTCTAAACCTAATCCTAACCCTAACACCCACTAACTTTAATGTAATTAAAATAAATTTAAATAAAAATTACTATCATTAACTAAATAATTCCGATTTAAAACTAAATACCTATAAAATAAACCCTAAGCTAGCTACAATATAAATAATAGTTACATTGTTGCTAGCTTTGGTTTTATTTTTATTTCACATCTAAGTTTGTATTTATTTTAACTGAGTAGACTAGTTACTAAATAGTTATTAACTATTTACTAGCTACCTAGTTAAAATAAATACAAATTTATCTGTAAAATAAAACCTAACCTGAGTTACACTAACACCTAACCTTACACTACAATTAAATAAATTACATTAATTAAATACAATTAACTAAATTACAAAAAAACCCCACTAAATTACACAAAATAAAAAACAAATGATCAAATATTTAAACTAAGTACACCTAATCTAATAGTCCTATCAAAATAAAAAAGCTCCCCCAAAATAAACCCCCCAAGTCTAAACTAAATTGCCAATAGCCCTTAAAAGGGCCTTTTGCTGGGCTTTGCCCCAAAGAAATCAGCTCTTTTACCTGTAAAAAAAATACAAACAACCCCCAACAGTAAAACCCACCACCCACACAACCAAACCCCCCAAATAAAATTCTATCTAAATAAACCTAAGCTCTCCATTGCCTTGAAAAGGGCATTTGAATGGGTATTGCCCTTAAAAGGGCATTTAGCTATTTTTCTGGCCAAACCCTAATCTAAAAATAAAACCCACCCAATAAACACTTAAAAAAAACAAACACAAACCCCCAAAGATCCATTTACAGTTTTTGAAGACCCAACATCCATCCTCAACGAAGCGACAGAAGTCTTTATCCAAGAGGGCAGAAGTCCTCAATGAAGCCGCAAGAAGTCTTCATCCAAGCGGAAAGAAGTGGTCCTCCAGGCGGGCAGAAGTCTTCATCCAGACGGCATCTTCTATCTTCATTCATCTGGCGCAGAGCGGCTCCATCTTCAAGACATCCGGCGTGAAGCATCCTCTTCTGTTGACGGCTCTTCTCAAATGAAGGTTCCGTTAAGTGACGCCATCCAAGATGGTGTCCCTTGAATTCCGATTGGCTGATAGAATTCTATCAGCCAATCAGAATTAAAGGTGAAAAAATTATATTGGCTGATGCAATCAGTCAATAGGATTGAGCTTCAATCCTATTGGCTGATTGGATCAGCCAATAGGATTGAGCTTACCTTCTATTGGCTGATTGGAACAGCCAATAGAATGCAAGCTCAACCCTATTGGCTGATTGGATCAGCCAATAGGATTGAAATTCAATCCTACTGGCTGATTGCATCAGCCAATAGGATTTTTTCACCTTTAATTCCAAGGACCACTTCTTTCCGCTTGGATGAAGTCTTCTCCCGACTTCGTTGAGGACTTCTGCCCGCTTGGATGAAGACTTCTGCCACTTAGTTAAGGATGGATGTCAGGTCTTCAAAAACTGTAAGTGGATCTTCGGGGGTTAGTGTTATTTTCTCCAACATAGGTGTGTCCGGTCCACGGCGTCATCCTTACTTGTGGGATATTCTCTTCCCCAACAGGAAATGGCAAAGAGCCCAGCAAAGCTGGTCACATGATCCCTCCTAGGCTCCGCCTTCCCCAGTCATTCTCTTTGCCGTTGCACAGGCAACATCTCCACGGAGATGGCTCAGAGTATTTTGGTGTTTAAATGTAGTTTTTATTCTTCAATCAAGAGTTTGTTATTTTAAAATAGTGCTGGTATGTACTATTTACTCTGAAACAGAAAAGAGATGAAGATTTCTGTTTGTAAGAGGAAAATGATTTTAGCAACCGTTACTAAAATCGATGGCTGTTTCCACACAGGACTGTTGAGAGGAATTAACTTCAGTTGGGGGAAACAGTGAGCAGACTTTGGCTGCTTGAGGTATGACACATTTCTAACAAGACTTGGTAATGCTGGAAGCTGTCATTTTCCCTATGGGATCCGGTAAGCCATTTTCTTAATTTTCAATATAAGAATAAAGGGCTTCACAAGGGCTTTAAAGACTGGTAGACATTTTTCTGGGCCAAAACGATTACTTTATAAGCATATTTAATGGTTTATAACTTTGGAGAGTTATTTTAATCTTGGAAATTCTGTTAAAAAAACGGCAGGCACTGTATTGGACACCTTTTTCACTGGGGGCCTTTTCTAGTCATAGGCAGAGCCTCATTTTCGCGCCACTAATGCGCAGTTGTTTTTGAGAAGCAAGGCATGCAGATGCATGTGTGAGGAGCTCAGATCCACTGAAAAAGCTTATTGAAGGCGTCATTTGGTATCGTATTCCCCTCTGGGCTTGGTTGGGTCTCAGCAAAGCAGATACCAGGGACTGTATAGGGGTTAAATGTAAAAACGGCTCCGGTTCCGTTATTTTAAGAGTTAAAGCTTTCAAATTTGGTGTGCAATACTTTTAAGGCTTTATGACACTGTGGTGAAATTTTGGTGAATTTTGAACGATTCCTTCATACTTTTGCGTATATTCAGTAAAAAAGTGTGTTCAGTTTAAAATTTAAAGAGACAGTAACGGTTTTATTTTAAAACGTTTTTTGTGCTTTGTTATCAAGTTTATGCCTATTAACATGTCTGAACTATCAGATAGACGATGTTCTGTATGTTCGGAAGCCAAGGTTCCTCTCCATTTAAATATATGTGATGAATGTGACAAACAAAGTAGGGACAATGATGCCACTGATAATAATGTTGCCCAAAATGATTCCTTAAGTGAGGGGAGTAAGCATGGTACTGCATCATCTCCTTCTATGTCTACACCAGTCTTGCCCACTCAGGAGGTCCCTAGTGCATCTAGTGCGCCAATCCTCCTTACTATGCAACAATTAACGGCTGTAATGGATAATTCTATTAAAAACATTTTAGCCAAAATGCCCACTTATCAGCGAAAGCGCGACTGCTCTGTTTTAGATACTGAAGAGCATGAGGACGCTGATGATAATGGTTCTGACATGCCCTTACACCAGTCTGAAGGGGCTAGGGAGGTTTTGTCTGAGGGAGAAATTTCAGATTCAGGAAAAATTTCTCAACAAGCTGAACCTGACGTTATTACATTCAAATTTAAATTGGAACATCTCCGCGCTCTGCTTAAGGAGGTGTTATCTACTCTGGATGATTGTGACAATTTGGTCATTCCAGAGAAATTATGTAAGATGGACAGGCTCCTAGAGGTCCCGGTGCCCCCCGAAGCTTTTCCTATACCCAAGCGGGTGGCGGACATTGTAAATAAAGAATGGGAAAGGCCCGGCATACCTTTTGTCCCTCCCCCTATATTTAAGAAATTGTTTCCTATGGTCGACCCCAGGAAGGACTTATGGCAGACAGTCCCCAAGGTCGAGGGGGCGGTTTCTACTCTAAACAAACGCACCACTATCCCTATAGAAGATAGTTGTGCTTTCAAAGATCCTATGGATAAAAAATTAGAGGGTTTGCTTAAAAAGATGTTTGTTCAGCAAGGTTACCTTCTACAACCAATTTCATGCATTGTTCCTGTCACTACAGCAGCGTGTTTCTGGTTCGAGGAACTAGAAAAGTCGCTCAATAAAGCATCTTCTTATGAGGAGGTTATGGACAGAGTTCAAGCACTTAAGTTGGCTAACTCTTTTACCTTAGACGCCACTTTGCAATTAGCTAGATTAGCGGCGAAAAATTCAGGTTTTGCTATTGTGGCGCGCAGAGCGCTTTGGCTGAAGTCTTGGTCAGCGGATGTGTCCTCCAAGAATAGATTGCTTAACATCCCTTTCAAGGGGAAAACGCTGTTTGGCCCTGACTTGAAAGAGATTATTTCAGACATCACTGGGGGAAAGGGCCACGCCCTTCCTCAGGATAGGTCTTTTAAAGCTAAAAATAAAACAAATTTTCGTCCCTTTCGCAGAAACGGACCAGCCTCAAATTCTACATCCTCTAAGCAAGAGGGTAATTCTTCTCAAACCAAGCCAGCCTGGAGACCGATGCAAGGCTGGAACAAAGGTAAGCAGGCCAAGAAGCCCGCTACCGCTACCAAGACAGCATGAGATGCTGGCCCCCGATCCGGGACCGGATCTGGTGGGGGGCAGACTCTCTCTCTTCGCTCAGGCTTGGGCAAGAGATGTTCAGGATCCTTGGGCGCTAGAAATAGTTTCTCAAGGTTATCTCCTGGAATTCAAGGAACTACCCCCAAGGGGAAGGTTCCACAGGTCTCAATTGTCTTCAGACCAAATAAAAAGACAGGCATTCTTACATTGTGTAGAAGACCTGTTAAAAATGGGAGTGATTCATCCTGTTCCATTAGGAGAACAAGGGATGGGGTTTTACTCCAATCTGTTCATAGTTCCCAAAAAAGAGGGAACATTCAGGCCAATTTTGGATCTCAAGATCCTAAACAAATTTCTCAAGGTTCCATCGTTCAAGATGGAAACCATTCGGACTATTCTTCCTACCATCCAGGAAGGTCAATTCATGACCACGGTGGATTTAAAGGATGCGTATCTACATATTCCTATCCACAAGGAACATCATCGGTTCCTAAGATTCGCCTTTCTGGACAAGCATTACCAGTTTGTGGCACTTCCATTCGGATTAGCCACTGCTCCAAGAATTTTCACAAAGGTACTAGGGTCCCTTCTAGCGGTGCTAAGGCCAAGGGGCATTGCAGTAGTACCCTACTTGGACGACATACTGATTCAAGCGTCGTCTCTGCCACAAGCAAAGACTCACACGGACATTGTCGTAGCCTTTCTCAGATCTCACGGGTGGAAAGTGAACGTAGAAAAAAGTTCTCTATTCCCGTCAACAAGAGTTCCCTTCTTGGGAACAATAATAGACTCCTTAGAAATGAAGATTTTTCTGACAGAAGCCAGAAAATCAAAACTTCTAAGCTCTTGTCAAGTACTTCATTCTGTTCTTCTTCCTTCCATAGCGCAGTGCATGGAAGTAATAGGTTTGATGGTTGCGGCAATGGACATAGTTCCTTTTGCGCGAATTCATCTAAGACCATTACAACTGTGCATGCTCAGACAGTGGAATGGGGATTATACAGATTTGTCCCCGACGATCCAAGTAGATCAGAGGACCAGAGATTCACTCCGTTGGTGGCTGACCCTGGACAACCTGTCCCAAGGGATGAGCTTCAGAAGACCAGAGTGGGTCATTGTAACGACCGACGCCAGTCTGGTGGGCTGGGGCGCGGTCTGGAAACACCTGAAAGCTCAGGGTCTATGGTCTCGGGAAGAATCTCTTCTCCCGATAAACATTCTGGAACTGAGAGCGATATTCAATGCTCTCAAGGCTTGGCCTCAACTAGCAAAGGCCAAATTCATAAGGTTTCAATCAGACAACATGACGACTGTTGCATATATCAACCATCAGGGGGGAACAAGGAGTTCCCTGGCGATGGAAGAAGTGACCAAAGTAATTCAATGGGCGGAGATTCACTCCTGCCACTTGTCTGCAATCCACATCCCAGGAGTGGAAAATTGGGAAGCGGATTTTCTGAGTCGTCAGACATTTCATCCGGGGGAGTGGGAACTCCATCCGGAAATCTTTGCCCAAATAACTCAATTATGGGGCATTCCAGACATGGATCTGATGGCGTCTCGTCAGAACTTCAAGGTTCCTTGCTACGGGTCCAGATCCAGGGATCCCAAGGCGACTCTAGTAGATGCACTAGTAGCGCCCTGGAACTTCAACCTAGCTTATGTGTTCCCACCGTTTCCTCTTATTCCCAGGCTGGTAGCCAGGATCAATCAGGAGAGGGCTTCGGTGATCTTGATAGCTCCTGCGTGGCCACGCAGAACTTGGTATGCAGACCTGGTGAATATGTCATCGGCTCCACCATGGAAGCTACCTTTGAGACGGGACCTTCTTGTTCAAGGTCCATTCAAACATCCGAATCTGGCCTCACTCCAACTGACTGCTTGGAGATTGAACGCTTGATTTTATCAAAGCGTGGGTTCTCAGATTCCGTCATTGATACTCTTATTCAGGCTAGAAAGCCTGTAACTAGAAAAATTTACCATAAAGTATGGAAGAAATATATCTGTTGGTGCGAATCGAAAGGATTCCCATGGAACAGGGTAAAAATTCCTAAGATTCTATCCTTTCTACAAGAGGGTTTGGAGAAAGGATTATCTGTGAAGGGACAGATTTCTGCTTTATCTGTTTTACTTCACAAAAAGCTGGCGGCTGTGCCAGATGTTCAGGCTTTTGTTCAGGCTCTGGTTAGAATCAAGCCTGTTTACAAACCTTTGACTCCTCCTTGGAGTCTCAATTTAGTTCTTTCAGTTCTTCAAGGGGTTCCGTTTGAACCCTTACATTCCGTAGATATTAAGTTATTATCTTGGAAAGTTTTGTTTTTGGTTGCAATTTCTTCTGCTAGAAGAGTTTCAGAGTTATCTGCTCTGCAGTGTTCTCCTCCTTATCTGGTGTTCCATGCAGATAAGGTGGTTTTGCGTACTAAACCTGGTTTTCTTCCGAAAGTTGTTTCTAACAAAAATATTAACCAGGAGATAGTTGTGCCTTCTTTGTGTCCGAATCCAGTTTCAAAGAAGGAACGTTTGTTGCACAATTTAGATGTAGTTCGTGCTCTAAAATTCTATTTAGAGGCTACAAAGGATTTCAGACAAACATCTTCCTTGTTTGTTGTTTATTCTGGTAAAAGGAGAGGTCAAAAAGCAACTTCTACCTCTCTCTCTTTTTGGCTTAAAAGCATCATCAGATTGGCTTATGAGACTGCCGGACGGCAGCCTCCTGAAAGAATCACAGCTCATTCCACTAGGGCTGTGGCTTCCACATGGGCCTTCAAGAACGAGGCTTCTGTTGATCAGATATGTAAGGCAGCGACTTGGTCTTCACTGCACACTTTTACCAAATTTTACAAATTTGATACTTTTGCTTCTTCTGAGGCTATTTTTGGGAGAAAGGTTTTGCAAACCGTGGTGCCTTCCATTTAGGTGACCTGATTTGCTCCCTCCCATCATCCGTGTCCTAAAGCTTTGGTATTGGTTCCCACAAGTAAGGATGACGCCGTGGACCGGACACACCTATGTTGGAGAAAACAGAATTTATGTTTACCTGATAAATTATTTTCTCCAACGGTGTGTCCGGTCCACGGCCCGCCCTGGTTTTTTTAATCAGGTCTGATGATTTATTTTTTCTAACTACAGTCACCACGGTATCATATGATTTCTCCTATGCAAATATTCCTCCTTTACGTCGGTCGAATGACTGGGGAAGGCGGAGCCTAGGAGGGATCATGTGACCAGCTTTGCTGGGCTCTTTGCCATTTCCTGTTGGGGAAGAGAATATCCCACAAGTAAGGATGACGCCGTGGACCGGACACACCGTTAGAGAAAGTAATTTATCAGGTAAACATAAATTCTGTTTTTTTTTTAAGGGTATTGGGTGGGTTTTATTTTTAGATTAGGGTTTGGGCAGAAAAAGAACTAAATGCCCTTTTAAGGGAAATGTCCATCCAAATGCCATTTTCAGGCCAATGGGGAGCTTAGGTTTATTTATATAGAATTTTATTTGGGGGGTTGGTTGTGTGGGTGGTGGGTTTTACTGTTGGGTGGTTGTTTGTAATTTTTTACAGGTAAAAGAGCTGATTTCTTTGGGGCAATGCCCCGCAAAAGGCCCTTTTAAGGGCTATTGGCAATTTAGTTTAGGCTAGGGGGGTTTATTTTGGGGTGGGGGGATTTTTTGATAGGGCTATTAGATTAGGTGTAATTATTTTAAATATTTGATAATTTGTTTTTTATTTTGTGTAATTTAGTGGTTTTTTTTTGTAACTTAGTTAATTGTATTTAATTAATGTAATTTATTTAATTGTAGTGTAAGGTTAGGTGTTAGTGTAACTCAGGTTAGGTTTTATTTTACAGGTAAATTTGTATTTATTTTAGCTAGGTAGTTAGTAAATAGTTAATAACTATTTAGTAACTAGTCTACCTAGTTAAAATAAATACAAACTTAGCTGTGAAATAAAAATAAAACATAAGCTAGCTACAATGTAACTATTAGTTATATTGTAGCTAGTTTAGGGTTTATTTTACAGGTAAGTATTTAGTTTTAAATATGAATTATTTAGTTAATGATAGGAATTTTTTATTAGATTTATTTTAATTATATTAAAGTTAGTGGGTGTTAGGGTTAGGTTTAGACTTAGGGTTAGGGTTTAGGGGTTTATAACTTTAGTATAGTGGCAGCGATTTTGGGGGCAGCAGATTAGGGGTTAATGACAGTAATGTAGGTTGCGGCAATGTTAGGGACAGCAGATTAGGGGTTAATAATATTTAACTAGTGTTTACGATGCGGGAGTGCGGCGCTTTAAGGGTTAATATGTTTATTATAGTGGCGGTGATGTCCAGAGTGGCAGATTAGGGGTTAATAATTTTATTTTAGTGTTTGCGATGCGGGAGGGCCTCGGTTTAGGGGTTAATAGGTAGTTTATGGGTGTTAGTATACTTTTTAGCACTTTAGTTATGAGTTTTATGTTACAGCTTTGTAGCGTAAAACTCATAACTACTGACTTTCAGTTTATGGTATGGATCTTGACGGTATTGGCTGTACCGCTCACTTTTTGGCCTCCCAGGCAGACTCATAATACCGGCACTATGGAAGTCCCATTGAAAAAGGACTTTTGGAAAGTCGCGGTGGTTACGTTGCGTTACGGCCAAAAAAGTGTGCAATGCAGCTAACCCTGCAAAACTCGTAATACCAGCGGTAGTGAAAAAGAGCCTTAATGCTGCTTTTTCACTCATACTGCAAAACTCGTAATCTAGCCGAATGTTATTTAGTCACTGGGTTATGTGTCATAATTTATTATGGTAATTACTAGAACCAGAGCTCTATTTACATTCTAGTGCCTCTAGGCAAAGGTTAATTACTTGCTCCCTGACATTTTAAGATATATGGCAGGAAATATCAGCAGTTGTATGTGACTCAATATTGCCATTCTACAGACTAACAAACTGTTTATGAAGGGCCTATACATTCCTCAAGTAAAGTTTCTGAGAGGATATACAGGGCAACCAATTGTGTATGACAATGTATGATGGATGAAAAGTTCTTATAAAATCTAACAATTAATGATCAGGTTGTTCTCTGACACTAATGCTCTTGCACAATGTAAAAATAAATCAATATATTATAGAAGACTGCACTGCACCTAATTTTATTATAGCCTAGCTGACTAATGGTTATTTTGAGCCCTGTATATATTTTATTAATTATGTGTAGGGAATGAAATAGTGATTAGATGGTATTTTAGAGAAAGGCCTTTAAATGTACTAATTGTAAGCATTCCCTATTATTGTTTAGCCTTGCAACTGCCCTGAACATCATTGACAGTGAGCACTTACTAAAATAAAAAAACAAAATACTTTTACAACCCAGCCACTATGGACTAATGTATAGGCTTATTTATCATCTGACAGACAGAAAAGATTCCCTGTTAGTGAACCTGTCCAGCCTTCTCAGTCAGCAGGAAGCAGATAATCATGACTGAACAATAGGGAAAAACCTAAAAACTAATACACTTATAGCACTCCAGAGTCAATTCACACTTGGTATTGTATGTGTTAGTGTTTATCCTCCAAATAACGGGGGAATTGGTTTCCAAAAATAATTAAAACTTAACGTTTATTGGGGGTATATAAACATAAAAATGGGAAAAATTAAAACCACACATTGAGATGCACCCACTGTACAGTTAGGGTGATTGCTGTTAGTGTACTTAATTATTGCAAAATTGCATATATTGCTAAGTTAAAATTCCTGAAAGTTGCATGGGAGATAATATAACTGAATCAGCATCTGATCTGTAACTATAGTCTCTTGGACAGTAGTAGTGCTGTTTAATTCATTTACAAAGTGTCCAAATGATACTATGCCTGCCAGTATTCAGTATGTAGTAGATTAAATCCCACTTCTACCTTGTTAGTGTATTGCAAGTGAATCAGGATATGTGAATATTCACTGTTACCAACCACTAGTTTTAGCCTTAGTGTGTGATGATTATCAATTAATCTATATTGGGTTACTAGCAGTATATGCTTATGTCCCTAGTGGTATGTATGCAAAATGCTTTGTGCACAAAAAGTACTCTGTCAATCCTGTTGATATCGGAGGTTGCTTGATTATGACAGGGAGATACTGGAGAAAAAGTCTTGGGTTTATACCCTAGTGCCCATATGTTTGGTTGGTATCTATAAATATATCAATTGCATTCCCAGTATATCCTAGATAGTGCCTGGTCCAAACCAGCATTAGTTTTACAATATAGGTAGTATTCTATGATTAACAATATCTTACACTATCTTCTTAATAAAAGTCACTGTTCACTCGCGTTGATTATGTTACGTGGATTAAAAATAAACTTGCATTCAGTTTGTTACTTAAATAGTATGTATTTTTTTGGCAACATAATATTAGAGGAGGTTGATAGGTTGCTGATAACAAGATCTAAGAGTTTATACTTTAACACTCTATGCCCGATATTATAGTTTAAGTTAGTCACTTTAATAATTGAGTTTCTATCCATAATAGATCTGGTGTCTTTCTCCACCTTTGCATTAGAGTGGAGTTGCTAGTGCTCTGTAAAGATCGCTTTCATCAAGTACTCTATAAAACACAGCTTACATTGACCCTCCTAAGGCTTACAATGTTGCGGTTTATGTACCAGATATAATCAACTAAGTGATGTAATTAATCCGTAGTAACATGCAACATATGTTGCCAACTTTTACTTATAATGTTGTTATATTGTTAGTTTAGGGATCTTATACAACCGTTCTTGCCAGCTTAAGTATGGTAGCGTGACACGCTGGGTTTTCCCAACTGTTGTTAATATGGCAATATCATAATCAAAGTTCATCTGGATTTGATTACTGAACCAACAACATGATGTTACTATTAATTAGGCATGTACATCTACAATGGCTTTTAAAAAACAAACACAGGAAGTCCCAAATAACTCCTCACCAAGTCCCTAACATGTTTCGCTGTATTAACGGCTTTCTGTAATTTAGTATTTGTTATTTTTTGTAATTTAGTGTTTGTTAATTTTTGTAATTTTGTATTTTTTATTTTATGTAATTTTAGAATTAATTTTTTAGTAGTGTTAGTTTTTTTTTAATGTGTAATTTAGTTTATTTAATTGATAGTTATTTTAATTTTAGTATAATAGTTATGTTAGGTTAATTTATAGTTTAAACTTATTTTTTTAATTTCACAGGTAAGTTTTTATTTAAGATAGGGATATTGTAATTTTAATTTAAAGTTAGGGGGTTATTGGGTTTAGGGGTTAATAGTTTAATTTAGTTTTTTGCGATGTAGGGGGCTGGCGGTTTAGGGGTTAATAGGTTTATTTAGTGGCGGTGATGTGGGAGGCCAGAGGTTTTGGGGTTATTAACTTTATTTAGTGACAACAATGTTGGGGAGCAGCGGAATAAGGGTTAATATCTTTATTATAGTGTCAGCGATGTTGGGGCATGGGGGAATAGGGGTTAAAAACTTTATTATAGTGGCGGCGATGTCGAGGAGAGGCAGAATAGGGATCAATAACTTTTATTAGTGGCGGCGATGTCAGGAGCAGCGGATTAGGGGTTAATAACTTTATTTTGTTTCGGTGATGTCGGGGGCGGCGGGTTTATGGTGTTTAGACTTGGAGCTTATGCTAGGGTATTAGGTTTAAACGTAACTTTTTTTTTCCCCGTAGACATCAATGGGGTTGCGTTACGGCTATCGCCATTCAGCGCTTCAAGTGTTAGGATTTTTTTCTAACATGCTCTCCCCATCGATACCTATGGGGAAAGCTTGCACGAGCCCGTATTCTCAGCGCTTGGATTTTGTGCGGTAAGGAGCTCATCGCCACCATATCGCACGCACAAGGCGGCTTTTCAAAAACTTGTAATGGCAACGCTATGGAGGGTGAAATAACGCAACTTTTGTTGCATTCGTTTCGCACCCTCTGTAACGCAAAACTTGTAATCTAGGTGTATGTGTTTTGTATAATATTTTTGCTGTGAAGAAGCAGCAACATCTTCATATATCAAATCAACACCATTTTAAAAAGTTCTTTTTGTTAGTAGCTTCTGCTTTATTAGCTCTTCTAGGAATAAAAATGTTTCTGTTTTTCAAGGACATCATATTTATTCTGATATTTTGTATAATGGTTCAAATCTTAGCTATTCAAAGTTAAAATAAAAGTGTAATACATTCAATTCTATGTTATATAGCTGTTATATAGATTTCTGAGCACACAGTCTTTTTGAATGTGAACAAATTTGCTAACATTCTAATTTGTGCTAAAAGTTTAAAGGATCTTATGAGGACACATTGGGGTTGATTTACTAATGTGCGGATGGACATGATCTGCTGTAGGAGTTCATGTCCTCTGCATATCGATAAATGCAGACAGCATAAGCTGTTGGCAATTATCATTGCACAAGCATTTCTAGTGAAATGCTTGTGCAATGCTGCCCCCTGCACATTCTCGGCCAATCAGCCGCTAGCAGGGGGTGTCAATTAACCCGATCGTGTCCAATCGGGCTGATTGCTGTCCGCCGCCACAGAGGTGACGGACGAGTTAAGGAGCAGCAGTCTTACCACCGCTGCTTCTTAATTTCTGCTTCAGGCGGACCTGAAGTGTAGTGGGTCGGAAGCAGCATCCGCTGCTTCATAAATCGACCCCAAAACATTTATAATAGTGAATAGATTTTTTTTTAAAGCTTCAAATTATATCTAGGACAGAATTTAAACAACATCATTTTAAAATAATGATTTTGATTTAAAGGGGTAGTAAAGTGGAAAATGAAACGTTCGTGATTCAAATTTAGCATGTCATTTTAAACAACTTTTCAAATTGTGCCTGTTATCAAATCTGCTTTGTTTTCTTGCCGTGTTAGTGAAATTTGAGAACTGGAGTTGGGCTTTACTGATCTGAAGTGTGACACAGTGCTATTGCCAAGTAAAGTGTAATACTGTAAAAAGGTTTAAAGAGACAGGTGCCAGATTATTTGAGAAATGTGCTAAGTAAAGTGTATTTTATCCAATTGTGGCCCAGTAAAATGACCCAGAAAAAATATATGAAATGTAGTTAGGCAAAAAAGTGGTACCATAAATATTACTTCCATCATTATACACTAAAATAAGGATTTTATTTTCCTAAGTTTTTTTATTTTCTAAGGCCTAGATTTAGAGTTTGGCGGTAGCCGTCGAAACCAGCGTTAGAGGCTCCTAACGCTGGTTTTTACCGCCCGCTGGTATTTGGAGTCAGTCAGGAAAGGGTCTAACGCTAACTTTGCAGCCGCGACTTTTCCATACCGCAGATCCCCCTACGCCATTTGCATATCCTATCTTTTCAATGGGATCTTTCTAACGCCGGTATTTAGAGTCGTGGCTGAAGTGATGTTAGAAATCTAACGACAAAACTCCAGCCGCAGAAAAAAGTCAGTAGTTAAGAGCTTTCTGGGCTAACGCCGGTTTATAAAGCTCTTAACTACTGTGCTCTAAAGTACACTAACACCCATAAACTACCTATGTACCCCTAAACCGAGGCCCCCCCACAACGCCGCCACTCTATTAAATTTTTTTAACCCCTAATCTGCCGCTCCGTACACCGCCGCCTCCTACGTTATCCCTATGTACCCCTAATCTGCTGCCCCTAATACCGCCGACCCCTACATAATATTTATTAACCCCTAATCTGCCGCCCCCGCTATCGCTGACACCTGCATATTTTTTTTAACCCCTAATCTGCTGCTCCATACACCGCCGCAACCTAAATTATACCTATGTACCACTAATCTGCTGCCCCTAATACCGCCGACCCCTACATAATATTTATTAACCCCTAATCTGCCTCCCCCGCTATCGCTGACACCTGCATATTTTTTTTAACCCCTAATCTGCCGCTCTGTACAACGCCGCAACCTACATTATACCTATGTACCCCTAATCTGCTGCCCCTAACACAGCCGACCCCTATATTATATTTATTAACCCCTAATCTGCCGCCCCCAACGTCGCCTCCACCTACCTACAATTATTAACCCCTAATCTGCCGACCGGACCACACCGCTACTATAATAAATGTATTAACCCCTAAAGCTAAGTCTAACCCTAACACTAACACCCCCCTAAGTTAAATATAATTTAAATCTAACGAAATAAATTAACTCTTATTAAATAAATTATTCCTATTTAAAGCTAAATACTTACCTGTAAAATAAACCCTAATATAGCCACAATATAAATTATAATTATATTGTAGCTATTTTAGGATTAATATTTATTTTACAGGCAACTTTGTAATTATTTTAACCAGGTACAATAGCTATTAAATAGTTAAGAACTATTTAATAGCTAAAATAGTTAAAATAATTACAAAATTACTTGTAAAATAAATCCTAACCTAAGTTAAAATTAAACCTAACACTACACTATCAATAAATTAATTAAATAAAATACCTACAATTATCTACAATTAAACCTAACACTACACTATCAATATATTAATTAAATACAATGCCTACAAATAACTACAATTAAATAAACTAACTAAAGTACAAAAAATAAAAAAGAACTAAGTTACAAAAAATAAAAAAATATTTACAAACATTATAAAAATATTACAACAATTTTAAACTAATTACACCTACTCTAAGCCCCCTAATAAAATAACAAAGACCCCCAAAATAAAAAAATGCCCTACCCTATTCTAAATTAAAAAAGTTCAAAGCTCTTTTACCTTACCAGCCCTTAAATGGACCTTTTGTGGGGCATGCCCCAAAGAATTCAGCTCTTTTGCCTGTAAAAAAAAAACATACAATACCCCCCCCAACATTACAACCCACCACCCACATACCCCTAATCTAACCCAAACCCCCCTTAAATAAACCTAACACTACCCCCCTGAAGATCTTCCTACCTTATCTTCACCTCGCCGGGTAATCACACCGATCCGTCCTGGCTCCGAAATCTTCGTCCAAGGGGGGGCTGGCGATCCTTAATCCGGTGGCTGAAGAGGTCCAGAAGAGGCTCCAAAGTCTTCATCCTAGCCGGGAAGAAGAGGCGATCCAGACCGGCAACCATCTTGATCCAAGCGGCATCTTGTATCTTCATCCGATGAGGAACGGCTCCATCGTGAAGACCTCCACCGCGGACTTATCTTCTTCTTCCAACGACTTCCCGACAAATGACGGTTCCTTTAAGGGACGTCATCCAAGATGGCGTCCCTCGAATTCCGATTGGCTGATAGGATTCTATCAGCCAATCGGAATTAAGGTAGGAAAATTCTGATTGGCTGATGGAATGAGCCAATCAGAATCAAGTTCAATCCGATTGGCTGATCCGATCAGCCAATCAGATTGAGCTCGCATTCTATTGTTCTTCAACCAGTAATACGACCGGTAAGCATGATGAGCTGAAACCCTCGCAATAAAACCCCTTTTTTTATTTATTTTTTTATGATCTGCCTGAACACTATTTTTTCTTTCAAACCTGTTATTTTTATTATTAAATTCCCAGGAATTAATCTAGAGTTACAGTTAATTGCTGTATATACAGTATATACTATATTTTTGTAATTACACCAGTTTAGATATGCTGGATCACAGGTAAAACCAAACAAATGTAAACTAATTACACCTACTCTAAGCCCCCTAATAAAATAACAAAGACCCCCAAAATAAAAAAATGCCCTACCCTATTCTAAATTAAAAAAGTTCAAAGCTCTTTTACCTTACCAGCCCTGAAAAGGGCCATTTGCCGGGCATGCCCCAAATAATTCAGCTCTTTTGCCTGTAAAAAAACCCATACAATACCCCCCCCAACATTACAACCCACTACCCACATACCCCTAATCTAACCCAAACCCCCTTAAATAAACCTAACACTAAGCCCCTGAAGATCTTCCTACCTTATCTTCACCATGCCAAGTTCACCGATCCGTCCTCCGAAGTCTTGATCCAAGCCTCCGAAGTCTTCATCCAAGCCCAAGCGGGGGCTGGCGATCCATAATCCGGCTGAAGTCTACTATCAAGCGGCAACTGAAGAGGTCCAGAAGAGGCTCTAAAGTCTTCATCCTATCCGGGAAAAAGAGGAGATCCGGACAGTCAACCATCTTGATCCAAGCGGCATCTTCTATCTTCATCCGATGACGAACGGCTCCATCTTGAAGACCTCCAGCGCGGATCCATCTTCTTCTTCCGACGTCCAACTGAAGAATGAAGGTTCCTTTAAGTGACTCATCCAAGATGGTGTCCCTCGAATTCCGATTGGCTGATAGGATTCTATCAGCCAATCGGAATTAAGGTAGGCAAATTCTGATTGGCTGATGGAATCAGCCAATCAGATTCAAGTTCAATCCGATTGGCTGATTGGATCAGCCAATCAGATTGAGCTTGCATTCTATTGGCTGTTCCGATCAGCCAATAGAATGTGAGCTCAATCTGATTGGCTGATCCAATCAGCCAATCGGATTGAACTTGAATCTGATTGGCTGATTCCATCAGCCAATCAGAATTTTCCTACCTTAATTCCGATTGGCTGATAGAATCCTATCAGCCAATCAGAATTCGAGGGACGCCATCTTGGATGACGTCCCTTAAAGGAACCTTCATTCTTCAGTTGGACGTCGGAAGAAGAAGATGGATCCGCACTGGAGGTCTTCAAGATGGAGCCGTTCATCATCGGATGAAGATAGAAGATGCCGCTTGGATCAAGATGGTTGCCGGTCCAGATCTCCTCTTCTTCCCGAATAGGATGAAGACTTTGGAGCCTCTTCTGGACCTCTTCAGCCGCCGCTTGATAGAAGACTTCAGCCGGATTATGGATCGCCAGCCCCCGCTTGGGCTTGGATGAAGACTTCGGAGGCTTGGATCAAGACTTCGGAGGACGGATCGGTGAACCTGGCATGGTGAAGATAAGGTAGGAAGATCTTCAGGGGCTTAGTGTTAGGTTTATTTAAGGGGGGTTTGGGTTAGATTAGGGGTATGTGGGTGGTGGGTTGTAATGTTGGGTGGGTATTGTATGTTTTTTTTTTACAGGCAAAAGAGCTGAATTATTTGGGGCATGCCCCGCAAATGGCCCTTTTCAGGGCTGCTAAGGTAAAAGAGCTTTGAACTTTTTTAATTTAGAATAGGGTAGGGCATTTTTTTATTTTGGGGGTCTTTGTTATTTTATTAGGGGGCTTAGAGTAGGTTTAATTAGTTTAAAATTGTTGTAATATTTTTCTAATGTTTGTAAATATTTTTTTATTTTTTGTAACTTAGTTCTTTTTTATTTGTTGTACTTTAGTTAGTTTATTTAAATGTATTTATTTGTAGGTATTGTATTCAATTAATTTATTGATAGTGTAGTGTTAGGTTTAATTGTAGGTAATTGTAGGTATTTTATTTAATTTATTTATTGATAGTGTAGTGTTAGGTTTAATTGTAACTTAGGTTAGGATTTATTTTACAGGTAATTTTGTAATTATCTTAACTAGGTAACTATTAAATAGTTCTTAACTATTTAATAGCTATTGTACCTGGTTAAAATAATTACAAAGTTGCCTGTAAAATAAATATTAATCCTAAAATAGCTACAATATAATTATAATTTATATTGTAGGTATATTAGGATTTATTTTACAGGTAAGTATTTAGCTTTAAATAAGAATAATTTATTTAATAAGAGTTAATTTATTTCATTAGATTTAAATTATATTTAACTTAGGGGGGTGTTAGTGTTAGGGTTAGACTTAACTTTAGGGGTTAATCCATTTATTAGAGTAGCGGCGAGATCCGGTCGGCAGATTAGGGGTTAATTATTGTAGGTAGCTGGCGGCGACGTTGTGGGGGGCAGATTAGGGGT
This sequence comes from Bombina bombina, assembly GCF_027579735.1. Lineage (NCBI taxonomy): Eukaryota > Metazoa > Chordata > Amphibia > Anura > Bombinatoridae > Bombina > Bombina bombina. The sequence continues at coordinate 490,110,113 of NC_069502.1, forward strand.
TAATAAATATAATATAGGGTTCGGCGGTGTTAGGGGCAGCAGATTAGGGGTACATAGGGATAACGTAGGTTGCGGCGGTGTACGGAGCGGCAGATTAGGGGTTAATAATGAAATGCAGGGGTCAGCGATAGCGGGGTCGGCAGATTAGGGATTAATAAGTGTAAGGTTAGGGGTGTTTAGACTCGGGGTACATGTTAGGGTGTTAGGTGCAGACTTAGGAAGAGTTTCCCCATAGGAAACAATGGGGCTGCGTTAGGAGCTGAACGCTGCTTTTTTGCAAGTGTTAGGTTTTTTTTCAGCTCAAACTGTCCCATTGTTTCTTATGGCGGAATTGTGCACGAGCACGTTTTTGAAGCTGGCCGCGTCCGTAAGCAACGCTGGTATTGAGAGTTGCAGTTGCGGTAAATATGCTATACGCTCCTTTTTTGGAGCCTAACGCAGCCCTTCTGTGAACTCTAAATACCAGCGGTATTTAAAAGGTGCGGGGGAAAAAAAGCACGCGTAGCTAATGCACCCCTTTGGCCGCAGAACTCTAAATCTAGCCGTAAGATTTGCTGCATCTCGAATCAATAAATCTGGATTTTGAAACAAATTCCTTGAAACAGAAAATAATGATATTATGCCTGTATATTTTGTCAGGTTAATAGATCTAATACAAGTTTATGAAATCATTTGATAGGGATTATTTCCATTTTTAGGTCATATGAGAGGTATAGTTAATAAAATGTATGTGTTGCAGTAGGTGTACACAGAAAACAAGTATATGCTTGCAGGGGTACTTGCTACAAAAATGTTGAGAAACAGTAGTTTACTAGTAAAGACTGCTTAAATTATTAACTACAAGCATTACATAGTTCAAGCAAAAATATAAAAAAATTGAATGTAATAATTAAATATTATTTTGATTTCCCCAAAATTATGTCCAACAAAGAAAACACGTTAGAAATAAAAAATATTTTTTCCCTATAATTTTTCAAAACTATGCTTAGATGGTGCAATTGTTTAAAAACCATCCATTATTTTCATATAAAAGATACGTTCATGTATTATTTAATGCAAAACTGTCACCTACTGTGAACTTACTTCTTAACGCTGTTCACTTAAACAGACAGCTTGTATACAAAAATGTAACTTGCTTTATTTTGTCATATTATTACTCACCCTATTAAAGTCAAGAAGGTCAAATTAAGACAATTTTATAACCTGCAAATAATCTAATTCAATGTACAAGCTGAAGCGCTCTTATGGGAAGGTCCATGTCACTCAGACACTCTGCTCTTCTGTAAAGAAGAAAATAATGAACCAATTTATACACTAAATGTTTGATATTGCTAATTCTAAGTATTAGCTATAGAACATTCTGTCACAATTATAATGGATTATTGTTTGGTAAATGTTATTGTATCATTGGAACTGTTAACAAAGATGATATTTTTCTTTTTAAAGGTACTGCAGTGTATGGACAACATCTGTAAATGATAAGGTTAATCATACTTGTTTGCAATACTTATAATCTATTATGAATCATTCTTTTGAGCTTCTCTGAAATACATTTATAATGCTACCATTGTTTGTGGACTTTGGGTTAGTGCTGTAAACCTTTATGCTGTATTAAAGAAGCAGAAGTATTAAAGTTCAGGATCTTAAATTCAATCTATGATATTAATGGGCCACAGCTGAAAAATGATTTAAATGAGTTTGAAAATTGGTTGAAAAATATGTAACAAAGAACTGCAGCTGTTCTGAAGGTTAAAAAGTCACTCTGTATTGCTTACAAAACATCAAAGCAAAAATAAATATATCAGCTTTTATCCTTATTTATATTGTTGTAACATATATTACAAAGATATTTTTGTTTTAATCAGTGTCCAAATAGGAAAGGACACCTTGCTGTTGAACTAAAGTGTCAGCACTACAAAATTTGGTGGCACTTTCCAAATAAACACTCAGACAGGCAAACAAATAATTACTAATAAATTATATCTAAGATGTTACTATGTTGACAGAATTTAATATAAATGAATCCTGTATAGTGTATTTAAAAGATGGATGCATTTGGCTAAGTCATATCACTGTGCGTTTTCATGTTTTATTAAAAAAATAATTGCACCTACAAACAAAATTTCATAAATAATTGAATCATTCCTTACAAAAATGCATTTCATCAGGACTAAATAACTCAATCAAATCTCATCATTTATTTTGCTAAGGTATGAAAACAAAATGTCTTATTAGTCAATGCAAGGAACTGCCTAGCAACACAATTTTCTCAACGGGGTGCCTTCCTGGTTGATCAAGTACATCCTATATCTGAATCCTATGCTCTACACACCTGACTGTCTAGCAAAGGTAATCAGAAGCAGTACAGGGGAATATATAGGCATATATAAAGCAGATATGTTGACTGGAAATAGTAAATGAACCTGATAGTACAAATATCACCAGGCACCGGATGACTGAAAAGCTAGGGAACATCTAATTATGCTGTGCTAAGAGCACTGGAAATGGCACTCAATCTGAGACAGGTGCTGTTTGTTATGTATTGTAATTGTACTCCTTATTAAAGAGCTGTAAACTAGCTTAATGCTCATAAATGTTTTGATGTATTTACTATTATTATTATTATTATTATTATTATTATTACTACATAGCTCCCAACTGTCAAGGCATTTTTCATGATAGTCCCCATTTGATAGCTCTGTCCCTTTCTCCCTCCAGCTACTCTCTCTATTTCTAAGTGACATCTTGGCTCAGCCTTATCTCTGCCTCAAGTTGCCCCAGTTTGACCCTGAGCCTCCCAGTATTACAGTCACATGCTTTTTCAAGGATCCTTGAAAAAGTGATTTGTATAACAGTGAAATGAGTGACAGAAAGATTAGGGCTATAATCACAGAGCATCACAGACAGGTGGATGGGATTGTGTCTTGTATTATCTGGTTTAAATGTGATTATGATACTTAGGAAAGAGTGACACTCATCCCCTATACTGCTGTCATAAGTGACGCTATAGCTTGTAAATATATTTGACCTAAGAATTGGTTTTAGCCAGACTGTAAGATAGTAAAGCTTGTTCTTCATTCCACTGGCAGCATGCTTTACACCACTCCAATTCTTGTTGATGTGAGGTGTACAGATGCTTGACCATGGAAACCCATTTCATGAAGCTCCCGACGCAAAGTTCTTGTGCTGATGTTGTGTCTAGAGGCAGTTTGATACTTTATAGGGAGTGATGCAGCACATGATAGGCATTTTTTATGCACTGTGCTCTTCAGTATTTTGCTAGTTTGTGTGGTCTACAATAATAGCATTTAGATGGATCTATTGGGGCAGCAATCTCAGCAAATCTCAAACAGATTTGTGGCAAAGGTTTAAAGTCATTGAGCTCTTCAGTTTGAACTATAGTACTGACAATGATTTTTATGCAACTGTTAGCAATGGGTGTGGCTGAAACACATAAACTCAATAATTATTAGGAGTATCCGCATTCTTTGGCCATATCATGTTTATCGGAAGATCTACTACTGCTTTTAAGCCTTTATGATAATATAGCCGATATGCAATAGTGCATGTTATTAGCTATAAACCATGTGAGTAGGTATTTTCAGTTCCTTATATTTAGAAACCAGATATGCTTGAAGAAGCATTCTTTGGAATTTTGTTAATATTGATCATTTAACTGGAAAGTTTCAAGTACCCACACCTTCATAGATATTAGGGATAACTGGAGTACAGGAGTTACAACCACTGAATGGGTACATGTGTGCTCTGTTGGTTATTGTCCTACTCTGCATGTATTACTTGTTATGAAAAAAGGTTAAACTACTTCAATGGGTGGACTGCTGGGTATATGTAAAAGAAATCACTGTGTGGAATTATACTATGTGAAGTCTAAATCACTGAACTATTAAGTTACAAGCTACATGCAGGTTAAATCACTGTTCTGTGTGGGGTTACTGTTATATAAGAACTATATTTATGCTATGGAGCCGAATTATCAAGCTCCAAATGGAGCTTGATGCCCCTGTTTCCGCGTGAACCTTCAGGCTTGCCGGAAACAACAGTTATGAATAACTCCATAACTTGTCCGCCTGCTCTGAGGCGGTGGACCTCAATCCGCCCAATCCTATACAATCGGGCTGATTGACACCCCCTGCTAGTTTCCGATTGGTCTCAAATCTGCAGGGGGCGTATGCTGTCGGTATTTATTGATGTGCGATGGACATGATACGCTACATTGTATTATGTCCGCTCGCATTTTCATAAATCGGCCCCTATGTGTGATCCTGTTAAAATGAAGGTTAAATGTCAGCTTAATATTTGCTACAGGAAATATGGTAGTTTAAACTTTATTTTACTGGCTTTACGATGGTTACATTAATACTCTGTGTGTGTGTTGTAGAGCACAGTTTACAACTGGCAGAAAGGTGGTTATTTATGTTTAGATTAAAGGGACACTGAACCCAATTTTTCTCTTTTGTGATTCAGATAGAACATGCAATTTTAAGCAACTTTCTAATCTACCCCTATTATCAAATTGTCTTCATTCTCTTGGTATCTTCATTTGAAAAGTAAGAATGTAAGTTTAGATGCCGACCCATTTTTGGTGAACAACCTGGGTTGTTCTTGATGATTGGTGGATAAATTCACCCACCAATAAATAAGTGCTGTCCAGATCTGAACCAAAAATTTGCTGGTTCCTTAGCTTAGATGCCTTCTTTTTCTCTATCTGAATCACAAAAGAAAAAATTTGGGCTCAGTGTCCCTTTGTGTGCATTACTGGCAGGAATGAGTAATAAGTGATCAGTTGTGAGAGGGTTAAAATGAGGGGGATATGGTATTAGAAGTGGAGAAATAAGAGACAGGAGACAGCAGATTTCTGTAAGGCCAAGGTAGCCTGAAACTAAATATACCATTACATAAGCAACATTTTAAAAATATTACTATATATTTTTAAATATAGATTATAGTAAGAAAAAAATGCACATCTGTTTTTCAGAGCTGATTTATAGGAGGAGAAAATGATAAAGCTTAGGTTACTGTAAAATATTTATGGAAACACTGCCATTGTTAATGATCTAAAATAAAACTCACATGAACGGCAGCCATTTTTGTCTCAGGTGGTAGATTCTGTTTGTGGCTGCAGTGTGTATGTATTTGCTGAAGTGTATAAACTTTTATATATGAAAACATGTACATACATGCTGCCAGCAAAAGCAAATACACACACAGCTCATCTAGTAGAAACTCATAGTTGCCTTAACTTGGCAAGTTAATTTAATGCAGGTGTGACCAAAACAAGTAATCTTCACCAAACAGACAACTCCCTGTGGCTGATGCCTTTACTGACAATCAAGATGTTAACAAAAGCACATAAGTGAGCTACTTGACTAAATATATAAATACAACATGCAGAGTGAAGTGTTCATATGTAATGAATGTAGAGATAACCATTTGTAATCTCATCAGGCAGCGGCAATGCTTATAAAGAGTCACATATTTAATGACCGCGAGTCAATGACAGCTTTTGTTATTATACAACACTTTGTGTTTAGCATTACTGATGTCATATTTCATACAAAAGTCAACTATTTACTAATACATTTTGACTGATAATCTTGGGAGAGTTTCTAAATTTATTGCTATAGTTAAAAGTAGTAATTTTAAATATAAATCAGCTTTCAATGAGTTAGACTTAAACAAACCATGCACACCAAAAGCATGCATTTTTGTATTTGTATAGTAGTTAAGAAGATAAGATCATTATATGATAACCATAACCATTGTGTAATTTTTTCATCAAGAAAAGGAATTGTCAAAGACGTGCTTGACCCACAGTAAATATAAATCATTTCACTCTGAGTTATATTCGTGCACTCAGATATATGTGTCTCAGCATGCAACATTTGTAGTCTAGTGATTCAATATGCTGTTGATTTGCTGTCGATCAACACTGCCAGGCAATCTCAATTATGGCTCACATTACTGAGCCATATTTTCAGTAAATATGCTTGCATTGCAGAAAGCCTGCTGCTTTAACGACTTTTTCATGGTAGTATGAGAGGAATCTAATATAGAAAATGTGAAGTGCTGTACCATCTCCCTTGATTATTTATAGCTTATTTTCACTTTATTTATTTTTTTAAACAGTGTTGATGGATGGAAATATTTTCAATAGCTCATTTTCCGACGCTGGTGACTCACATGCTAATGAAGAAATATGTTAAAACTGTCAAATAGGAAACTGATGAAAATATCATTCCAAATTGTTATAATAGACTGGAGTTACTGGCATAGTCTACATAAATGTATGTCATAATGAGGAAATACACATCTTCTTTTAGTTGAATATCTCAATGTTCAGATTTCATTACTAAAGCTTCTGTGTTAAAATAAATTGTTTGATTAGTATTGATTTAATTTACACTCCTTCAGAAAACATTGAGAATATATTAAAGAGAGTTTGATTTGATTATTTTTGTGGCACTTGTTTATAGCTTTCTCCTTCATCTATTTTACTTTTTCATTAGTTGTCACTGATAAAGCAGTGCTGAACAACAAAACATAGTCATTGGGTCACAGGTCCTGTAATTGGTTCCTTTTGTTTTTAGGAACAACAGAGTTTGATATACCCAGGTGCCAGTGTTGCCTAGAAAAAGGACCACAGAACATGCCCTTTACCTGTTCTTTGGGAGTAGAGTTTAGGAACATCCAGGCAAAATACTCTTTTCCTCTTTCCACCAATATTTGTGCAGTTGATCTAGGCCTTAAACCAGGGCTCAACAAACCTAAAAGCCATCAAACCACTAGCTCCTAACTTTTTTGGTTGTTCTCTATATACCTATATACAAAAGACACTGACTCCTAAATATTCTTACTAGGTCCTAAATTTTAAATAGATTTGTCAACCCCAATCTTAAGGTAGTTAACAATTCAGTGCAGCTTATATATAACCCCTTGTTTGCTAAGTGTGCTCTGATCAAGCATGGGTTTAGACAGTGCTGCAGGGCAATATAGGAGGTAGAACTATTGATTGTCCATATAATTGGATTCAAGGGACATGAAACCCCAAAATTTTCATTCATGATTTGAATAGAATATACAATTTAAACAATTGTCCAATTTACTTCTATTATCAAATTTGCTTAATTCTCTTGTTATCCATAGCTCAAGGAACAGCATTGTATTACTTGGCAGCTGGCTGAACACTTCTAGCTAGCCAATCACAAGACACACATGTGCGGAGGCACCAATCAGCAGCTAGTTGCCACTAGTATAGGATATGTGCATATTATTTTTCAACAAGGGATACCAAGAGAACAAAGCACATTTTAAAATAGAAGGAAATTTAAAAATGTCTTAAAATGACACGGTCTATCTGAATCATGCAAGTTTAATTTTGACTTTCCTCTACCTGTAAGACACTGCAGTCATTAAAAAAAAAAAAATAATCCATTCTTGTTTGTGGCAAGCAAGGGTTACACCATTGCTGAAAAAACAAGCAGAACAAAGGAGGCACCTCATAGTGTAATATTGTCATTCACTTCATGGAGAACCAAAGATCCCATTCACATATTGATGAGCACTTATAACAAAGTGCAAATATTGTGGCCCTCAGAGCTGTCCGGATAGCTCTCCTCTGGGCTCTTTGTCAAACAGCTGAGGATGTAGCTTCACTCCATGGGATTCTTGCAAAAGTGCTTTAAGGGTTCTGTTAGCTAATTATAACTCTGCTAAAGATACTTGCAGAAACAGGAGTGGATTAAAAGAAATGTATTTAAAAATAGTGATATGTTTCTCAGCTAAAAACAGCTGTTTCTTCAGGCTTTTTTTGTTATTTTTACACTAGATTTTTACAGCTGATTATTTTCACTACTATACAGCAGCAGTTTGTTATTCAGCGGATAATTTGTTACTATTATACGGCACAAAGACTGTTTCTTATATACTTAAAACAGCTTGAACCCATTAGTGCCATCAAATACTAAGACTTGGGGTATTATTACACTACCATACCCATCAACTCACTAATTAATTTCATGGGGCTGCTGCCAGTACATTAGCCTATACAGTTTATAGGTTTCAGGCCCCAAGACCAAGCTTAGGCCTAGATTTGGAGTTTTGCGGTAGAAGGGCTGTTAACGCTCCGCGGGCTTTTTTCTGGCCGCACCATAAATTTAACTCTGGTATCGAGAGTTCAAACAAATGCTGCGTTAGGCTCCAAAAAAGGAGCGTAGAGCATTTTTACCGCAAATGCAACTCTCGATACCAGAGTTGCTTACGGACGCGGCCAGCCTCAAAAACGTGCTCGTGCACGATTCTCCCATAGGAAACAATGGGGCTGTTTGAGCTGAAAAAAAACCTAACACCTGCAAAAAAGCAGCATTCAGCTCCTAACGCAGCCCCATTGTTTCCTATGGGGAAACACTTCCTACGTCTGCACCTAACACTCTAACATGTACCCCGAGTCTAAACACCCCTAACCTTACACTTATTAACCCCTAATCTGCCGCTCCCGCTATCGCTGACCCCTGCATATTTTTTTAACCCCTAATCTGCCGCTCCGTAAACCGCCGCAACCTACGTTATCCCTATGTACCCCTTATCTGCTGCCCCTAACACCGCCGACCCCTAGATTATATTTATTAACCCCTAATCTGCCCCCCACAATGTTGCCGACACCTGCCTACACTTATTAACCCCTATCCGATCAGCCAATAGAATGCGAGCTCAATCTGATAGGCTGATTGGATCAGCCAATCGGATTGAACTTGATTCTGATTGGCTGATTCCATCAGCCAATCAGAAAATTCCTACCTTAATTCCGATTGGCTGATAGAATCCTATCAGCCAATCGGAATTCGAGGGATGCCATCTTGGATGACGTCCCTTAAAGGAACAGTCATTCGTCGTTCAGTCGTCGGGCCGGATGGATGTTCCGCGCTGGAGGTCTTCAGGATCCTGCCGCTTCGCTCCGGATGGATGCTGCTTGGATGAAGACTTCAATCGGATGGAAGATCCTCTTCTGCCCCACTTGGATGAAGACTTTGACCGGATCATGGACCTCTTCAGCCCCCCGCTTGGGCTTGGATCAGGACATCAGAGGAGCTCTTCAGGACGGATCGGTGAACCTGGATGGTGAAGACAAGGTAGGAAGATCTTCAGGGGCTTAGTGTTAGGGTTATTTAAGGGGGGTATGTGGGTGGTGGGTTGTAATGTTGGGTGGCTTGGGTATTGTATGTTTTTTTTTACAGGCAAAAGATCTGAAATTCTTGGGGCATGCCCCGCAAAGGGCCCTGTTCAGGGCTGGTAAGGTAAAAGAGCTTTTACCTTTTTTAATTTAGAATAGGGTAGGGAATTTTTTATTTTGGGGGGCTTTGTTATTTTATTAGGGGGCTTAGAGTAGGTGTAATTAGTTTAAAATTGTTGTAATATTTTTCTTATGTTTGTAAATATTTTTTTATTTTTTGTAACTTAGTTCTTTTTTATTTTTTGTACTTTAGCTAGTTTATTTAATTGTATTTATTTGTAGGAATTGTGTTTAATTAATTTATTGATAGTGTAGTGTTAGGTTAATTGTAGGTAATTGTAGGTAGTTTATTTAATTAATTTATTGATAGGGTAGTGTTAGGTTTAATTATATCTTAGGTTAGGATTTATTTTACAGGTAAATTTGTTATTATTTTAACTAGGTAACTATTAAATAGCTATTGTACCTGGTTAAAATAATTACCAAGTTGCCTGTAAAATAAATATAAATCCTAAAATAGCTATAATATAATTATAATTTATATTGTAGCTATATTAGGATTTATTTTACAGGTAAGTATTTAGCTTTAAATAGGAATAATTTATTTAATAAGAGTTAATTTATTTCGTTAGATTTAAATTATATTTAACTTAGGGGGCTGTTAGAGTTAGGGTTAGACTTAGCTTTAGGGGTTAATCCATTTATTATAGTAGCGGTGAGCTCCGGTCGTCAGATTAGGGGTTAATAATTGAAGTTAGGTGTCGACGATGTTAGGGAGGGCAGATTAGGGGTTAATACTATTTATTATAGGGTTAGTGAGGCGGATTAGGGGTTAATACATTTATTATAGTAGCGCTCAGGTCCGCTCGGCAGATTAGGGGTTAATAAGTGTAGGCAGGTGTCGGCGACGTTGAGGGGGGCAGATTAGGGGTTAATAAATATAATATAGGGGTCGGCGGTGTTAGGGGCAGCAGATTAGGGGTACATAGGGATAACGTAGGTGGCGGCGCTTTGCGGTCGGAAGATTAGGGGTTAATTATTTTAAGTAGCTGGCGGCGACGTTGTGGGGGGCAGGTTAGGGGTTAATAAATGTAATACAGGGGTCGGCAGGGTTAGGGGCAGCAGATTAGGGGTACATAAGTATAACGTAGGTGGCGGTCGGCAGATTAGGGGTTAAAAAATTTTAATCGAGTGGCGGCGATGTGGGGGGAGCTCGGTTTAGGGGTACATAGGTAGTTTATGGGTGTTAGTGTACTTTAGGGTACAGTAGTTAAGAGCTTTATGAACCGGCGTTAGCCCAGAAAGCTCTTAACTACTGCTATTTTCCTGCGGCTGGAGTTTTGTCGTTAGAGCTCTAACGCTCACTTCAGAAACGACTCTAAATACCGGCGTTAGGAAGATCCCATTGAAAAGATAGGATACGCAATTGACGTAAGGGGATCTGCGGTATGGAAAAGTCGCGGCTGAAAAGTGAGCGTTAGACCCTTTAATCACTGACTCCAAATACCAGCGGGCGGACAAAACCAGCGTTAGGAGCCTCTAACGCTGGTTTTCACGGCTAACGCCAAACTCCAAATCTAGGCCTTAGTGAATAACGGGTATTTGAAATAATATATACTCCACTGCATTAGCATCTTTTTTACTTAAAGCTACATCTGAAAAGATATTATTATTATTGTTTGGAAAAAGCGAAAATCTTACCTCATCATGGATTGAGGTGGACTAATGTAAGCATAATACCATTTGTATATAATACATTTTATTTTATGTTATACAGTATTACGCTATGTGTGTTTTTTTCCTACCTTCATAACTCGGGGAACCTTTGCTAATTACTCTTCACACTCCTGAGGGGATAAAGATTCTCACCAGCACATGAAAGAACAGCAGAGAGTCCAGGATTACCACTGAACATAAAGAGGCCCATTTATCAAGCTCCGTATGGAGCATGTGGGTCCGTGTTTCTGGCGAGTCTTCAGACTTGCCAGAAACAGCAGTTATGAAGCAGCAGTCTAAAGACCGCTGCTCCATAACCCTGTCCGCCTGCTCTGAGCAGGCAGACTAGAATCGCCACAATTTAACCCGATCGAGTACGATCGGGTTGATTGACTCCCCTCCTGCTGGCAGCCCATTGGCCACGAGTCTGCAGGGGGCGGCGTTGCACCAGCAGCTCTTGTGAGCTGCTGGTGCAAGGCTGAATACGGAGAGCGTATAGCTCTCCGCATTCAGTGAGGTCTTGCAGACCTGATCTGCACTGTCGGATCAGGTCCACAAGACCATTAATAAATAGGCCTCAAAGGCTCCTTTCAAACCAAGGGGATAACAAGTGGACAAGGAAATCCGAAGGTCACTACGCTGAGGTTGAAAGATAAAATCATCTTTACTCATGCAGAGCAGATACCTTACCTCATACGATTGAGGTCTGAGTTGGTAAGCAGGAATTCTTTACTTCATTATACAACACTAACGCCTAGATTAAGAGTTCTGCGGCCAAAGGGGTGCGTTAGCTACTCATGCTTTTTTTCCCACGCACCTTTTAAATACCGCTGGTATTTAAAGTTCACAGAATGGCTGGGTTTTCAGTGCGTTAGGCTCCAAAAAGGGAGTGTAGAGCATAATTTAACGCCACTGCAGCTCTAGATATCAGCAGTGCTTACGGAAGCGGCCAGCTTCAAAAATGTGCTCGTGGACGATTTAACCATAGAAAACAATGGGGCCATTTGGGCTGCAAAAAAAACTAACACCTGCAAAAAAGCCGCGTTCAGCTCCTAACGCAGCCCCATTGTTTGCTATGGGGAAATACTTCCTACATCTGCACCTAACACTCTAACATGAACCCCGAGTCTAAACACCCCTAACCTTACACTTATTAACCCCTAATCTGCCGCCCCCGCTATCGCTGACCCCTGCATATTATTATTAACCCCTAATCTGCCGCTCCGTAAACCGCCGCTACTTACATTATTCCTATGTACCCCTAACACCGCCGACCCCTATATTATATTTATTAACCCCTAATCTGCCCCCCACAATGTCGCCTCCACCTGCCTACACTTATTAACCCCTAATCTGCTGAGCGGACCACGCCGCTATTATAATAAAGTTATTAACCCCTAATCCGCCTCACTCCCGCCTCAATAACCCTATAATAAATAGTATTAACCCCTAATCTGCCCTCCCTAACATCACCGACACCTAACTTCAATTATTAACCCCTAATCTGCCGAACGAATCTCACCGCTACTGTAATAAATGGATTAACCCCTAAAGCTAAGTCTAACCCTAACACTAACACCCCCTAAGTTAAATATAATTTAAATCTAACAAAATAAATTAACTCTTATTAAATAAATTATTCCTATTTAAAGCTAAATACTTACCTGTAAAATAAACCCTTATATAGCTACAATATAAATTATAATTATATTATAGCTATTTTAGGATTTATATTTATTTTACAGGTAACTTTGTATTTATTTTAACCAGGTGCAATAGCTATTAAATAGTTAAGAACTATTTAATAGCTAAAATAGTTAAAATAATTACAAAATTACCTGTAAAATAAATACTAACCTAAGTTGCAATTAAACCTAACACTACACTATCAATAAATAAATTAAATAAAATACCTCCAATTACCTACAATTAAACCTAACACTACACTATCAATACATTAATTAAATACAATGCCTACAAATAACTACAATTAAATAAACCAACTAAAGTACAAAAAATAAAAAAGAACTAAGTTACAAAAAATAAAAAAATATTTACAAACATTAGAAAAATATTACAACAATTTTAAAATAATTACACCTACTCTAAGCCCCCTAATAAAATAACAAAGACCCCCAAAATAAAAAAATGCCCTACCCTATTCTAAATTAAAAAAGTTCAAAGCTCTTTTACCTTACCAGCCCTTAAATGGACCTTTTGTGGGGCATGCCCCAAAGAATTCAGCTCTTTTGCCTGTAAAAAAAAAACATACAATACCCCCCCCCAACATTACAACCCACCACCCACATACCCCTAATCTAACCCAAACCCCCCTTAAATAAACCTAACACTACCCCCCTGAAGATCTTCCTACCTTATCTTCACCTCGCCGGGTAATCACACCGATCCGTCCTGGCTCCGAAATCTTCATCCAAGTCCAAGGGGGGGCTGGCGATCCTTAATCCGGTGGCTGAAGAGGTCCAGAAGAGGCTCCAAAGTCTTCATCCTAGCCGGGAAGAAGAGGCGATCCAGACCGGCAACCATCTTGATCCAAGCGGCATCTTGTATCTTCATCCGATGAGGAACGGCTCCATCGTGAAGACCTCCACCGCGGACTTATCTTCTTCTTCCAACAACTTCCCGACAAATGACGGTTCCTTTAAGGGACGTCATCCAAGATGGCGTCCCTCGAATTCCGATTGGCTGATAGGATTCTATCAGCCAATCGGAATTAAGGTAGGAAAATTCTGATTGGCTGATGGAATGAGCCAATCAGAATCAAGTTCAATCCGATTGGCTGATCCGATCAGCCAATCAGATTGAGCTCGCATTCTATTGTTCTTCAACCAGTAATACGACCGGTAAGCATGATGAGCTGAAACCCTCGCAATAAAACCCCTTTTTTAATTTATTTTTTTATGATCTGCCTGAACACTATTTTTTCTTTCAAACCTGTTATTTTTATTATTAAATTCCCAGGAATTAATCTAGAGTTACAGTTAATTGCTGTATATACAGTATATACTATATTTTTGTAATTACACCAGTTTAGATATGCTGGATCACAGGTAAAACCAAACAAATTTTGGGGAATCACATACAATATCATTAGCTTGATTCACATTTTTTTTTTGTATGAAGGTGCTGAATGCTATTGGATTTTAGTACAACCCTTCAACCTGAGGTCATGCATTGCAAGTAGCAAACCAGATATCAGTTTAATAAAGTTTATAAGATTTCTCAATTATTTGTTATCAACAGCTAGGTTGGACAGATGTGAACTATGCATTAGCATTTTCATTAGCTGTTTTTATTATATAAATGGTGGGCTATTGCACAGTGCTACATTTTATTTTATGTTTGCTGTTTTGTGATAAATGCAGAATGGTTATTATATTGTACTATGCTCAACTGTTAATTGATATTCAACATTTTTAAGTGTTTAAAAAGTATTACTTTTATACCAAAAAAACCAACAATCCTGCTTTTTGTGAAAGTAATAATAATTCTGAAGTAGAATTTTAAAAGAAATTAAGGCAGAATATTTTTCTTTGGTAGTTGGGAAATTGTCAGTTTGCAATGTGAAGAGAGATAAAATCTAAAATATAAAATTAACAATGTAAAGATATGAGGCAAGGACATTACATTTCTGATTGAAGATCTTTGGAATGTTTGTTGCTTCCAGCATGATATCCACTGTGAAATATATAACGATCTTTGTGTTGACAGAATCAAACACAAGATAAAAATTTAAAGGCATATTCAAGTAATTGCTACATAAATACATAGCATATATAAGCAAATTAATCCTGCTACGTAAAAAGATCAGCTTTAAAATGTAGGCCTAGATTACAAGTAGCGCGCTTTTGATAGCGCAAAGTGCACTATCAATATTGCAGGACCACGCTAAGATTAGTGTGCAATCTGCTATTGGTAGTCCATGATAAAACTGAATAACCAGATAATGTTTAGTATGGCCGACATCCCTTTAGCGCGCCCTACACTTTCAATGGACATGGCAACTCTGCTAAATATCACTCATATTACAAGTTAAAAATGATGTGTTACGATCGGGTACAACAGATATCTGCACTAATAAAGGGAATTGCGACCTATAGCAAAGGGTTAGGGCCAGTGGTGGGATTCAAACTTTTAGCAACAGGTTCCCTAACTTCTATCTCACCTTATTACATGCACCTTATTACATGCACTATGTTTTTATCTCAACAAATTAAAAAGGGTCCTAGATTGGTAAATCCTAGAATCTTTACTTTGCCACAAATGTTAACTATCTTATATGTGTTGGTGTGCATGTGTACATGTGTGTGTGCTTGTGTGTGTGTTCATGTGTGTGTGCTTGTGTGTGTGCGTGCATGTGTACATGTATGTGTGTATGTGTACATGTGTGTTTAAGTGTGTGCTTGTGTGTATGTGTGCTTGTGTGTGTGTTCATGTGTGTGTGCTTGTGTGTGTGTGCATGTGTACATGTGTGTGTGCTTGTTTGTGTGCATGTGTACATGTGTGTTTACGTGTGTGCTTGTGTGCATGTGTACATGTGTGTGTGCTTGTGTGTGTGTTTGTGTGCATGTGTGCGTTTGTGTGTGTGTGCTTGTGTGTGTGTTTGCGTGCATGTGTACGTGTATGTGTGCTTGTGTGTGTGTTCATGTGTGTGTGCTTGTGTGCATATGTACATGTGTGTGTGTGCTTGTGTGTGTGTTCATGAGTGTGTGCTTGTGTGTGTGTGCATGTGTACATGTGTGTGTGCTTGTGTGTGTGCTTGTGTGCATGTGATAAGAATACAAAACCAGAAAAGTTTCCAGGTATAGAAGGGGTTAAATTAGTGATTACTGTGAAAAATATATATATAGTCTAGAGGTTGGGAACAAATAAATGATATAAATCCCAGTTCATAGGAATGGATATCACAACTATTAAGGTAATCCAGGAGCATTCATATATGCACACGTAAAGCAAACAATATAATAAAAGGCAAATGACTCCGTGTGTGGTACTTATCCAAAGCTACAACTCTGGCCTGAGTTTAGCAAATGTGTCGATCCGTGTATACGATCAATCCGCTCCCTTCTCTCCGTTATGCTGCTCAGCAAAGAAGACCATGCTTCAAACACAGGTGGTCCGTATGGAACGCTGCATCAGTGTGCTGCTCCGGCTTCTCCACTCACACCGCGAGGACCAGAAGTTCCACTCCAATAGGACTCTGGCAAAAAGGAGGCTTGTCAGTTGGAGGCTTGTCACTCGTCAGCCAATGCAATCTTTGCTGTATCCAACGTATGAAGGGGTCCCAACACAGCCGAACAGTAACGGCTGTCACTGTGGAAGTAGCGCTGCTTCAAAAGGGCAAACGAAGTAGAACCAAGAAAGAACTGGAAGCAGCCGCTGTATAAAACTTAGCCTTTATTAGGTCAAATAGTAAAAGTCCATGGAGAAACAAGGTACACTGAGAGGAAAAACACAGTATACGCGTTTCGGCTAAGCGCCATACTCACTACTGCTAAAGGTTTAAGCTTACATGTGAAACTTAAAAAGGGTGTACTTCACCCCTATTGGATAAAAAAGTTCATTCAAAACACACCTATAAAATGACGTGTCAAAGTGTACCTGAAACTGTGATTTATACAAAACACAATGATAATCCCTATGCTACAGTGTACTAAACATACCAAAAGAAATTTAAGTAAATGCATAATAATACTTATTGCTTATATCCTCGTGCCACAACAAGTTCATGGCTGACATCTAAGGGCATGTTTAGGTGTGGGAGCAATCGGTGTAAGGCCTGTGATCATATTGTCATATCTGACACATTTACGTCCACAGTCACACATCAGACATTTGACATCAATTTTTGTATAAATTGTACATCTAACTATGTTATTTACTTGATCACTTGCACTTTGTGCAACATTCAATATGTTGGACTTACGACTAAGGACATCAGGTCCCGTATTAGAGAACACTTGTCCACTATTAATGTGGGCAAGTCCTCATCACCCATAGTACAACATTTCTGCACTGAACATAACAAAGACGTTTCATCTTTTAGGTGGCTTGCTATAGACCATATACCACATCCTAAAAGAGGAGGAGATAGAGAGAGGCTTCTAGAAAAACGTGACATGTTATGGATTTTTAAATTGTCCACTTAAGTCCCTTTGGGCCTCAATGCTGTGTATGATTTAATAAATTATTGGGAGTAAATATTTCTCCTATTTGTTCAGTTGTTAATATCCATTCATCACTACTACTTTAGTTACAACTATCTTTAGTATTTGCCCATCTTGATACTTTTGGCCATCAGTGATATGTGTTTTGTGCATTCTTTGTTTCATCTAATATACATGTGTATGTTTTCTGTGTGTGGCTTATATATATATATTTATTTAAACTTGTATTTAAGTTATGGCACCAATTGGTTATTAACCTTTTGGGCGCCATGTACTAAGCTTCGAAGTGACCGTCCGTCTGTATTTCCGCGTCAAAATTCGCTCACGATCTGCTTCTCGTATGTACCAATCTGCGATCTGGTCGAAAAACCACTATTTTCATCAGCGATCGTAATTTTACTCAACTCATCGTTCCGAAACCTTTTTCCACTTACTACATGTTCGATCGTACGTAAATTCGCTGTAATCGGAAATTATGAATGTTACAACTAATCCGTCCGCTCCAACTTTCACTGTAACTTCGCGTGATTTGCTTCGTGACCATTTAGGTAGCGAATACAATAGAAAACTATAGGGGGTATCAACCTGACGCCAGGTAGAAGTACTTAAGTGAAAGGACTAGACTACTATTGTAGCATTATTGGTTTTTGGATCACTGAATGAAGATGGAGACACTTTTACACATGTTTCTTTTCCGATTAATTCAATTACGAGGAAGAAGGGCTATACAGGCACCGGTTGACAACTTGCAAAGAAGGAGAGGTAGAAGAATCAGAGTCCCTAGAGTTTTCCTTCCACGTATGGGTTTGGAAAGCATTTCTGATCGAGAGATTATCCAGAGATTCCGTTTGGACAGAGAAGCTATTATGGAACTTTACAATGAAATAGCAGAATACCTTGAACCAATGACAGCGCGTTCACAAGCCATACCCGGACTATTAAAACTGTTGGCAGCCTTACACTTTTTTGCCACCGGTTCATTCCAAGCTGTGTCTAGCGTTATAATTGGCATCAGCCAGTCTACTTTTTCAAGGCACCTAACCAAAGTTATTGATGCTTTGATGGTCGTCTTTCCAAGGTACGTGTGCCTTCCAGCGACTCCAGAAGAGTGGCAATCTGTGAAGTCTAATTTTTATAGAATGGCCAGAATGCCCAATGTACTTGGAGCCATCGATTGCACCCATGTTGCAGTCAAACCATCCCGAGAACGTGAGGAAGTTTTCAGGAACAGAAAACAGTACCATTCCCTCAATGTTCAGATGGTGTGTGACCATAACATGAAAATGCACATTCTTATACATGTCAGGAGCCAGACGTTGCCGCTTGTCTGACGATTATGACACCTAGACCATCACGTGGGTAAAGAACTAAACCAATCAGGTCGCAGACTGCTTCTTAACTTTGCTCTTTCGCGCCGAACGAAGCTTCAAAGTTATCAATAATCCGATTGTCTTCAACACACAATAGATGCAAAATTTTACGGCTTGGTTTTTAGTACATTCATGTATGAAGTGCCATCCGCATGGTGCCAATGCCGGCGGGTTATTTCGATAGGGTCTGTGCGAAAAAATTGACGCCTTAGTACATGGCGCCCTTAGCCTTAATAATACATTTATAATATTACAACTTCATACTTAATATATTACAGTCACACTCTTGTATTAAAGTGCAATGTCATGTGATTTATACATCTATTCGACTACTTGCATATATATATTTTTCAATATAAGAGAGAGTACATACACATGTATATTTTCATCATATATGGTTTTCATTTCTTATTTAATATATATGTATTCCTCTATGTATATATACTTTTCTTAGATTTATTATTTCATGCGGTTTTCTCTACTTTAAATCAATTTAGTTCATTTTGGTATTCATGCAATATATATATATATTTTTTATGTCTTATATTTTTATGCACTATAGTCTTTAACTTTATATTTTTGTTGAACTTATTATCATTTTCCTTGCAATAATTATTATGCATTTACTTAAATTTCTTTTGGTATGTTTAGTACACTGTAGCATAGGGATTATCATTGTGTTTTGTATAAATTACGGTTTCAGGTACACTTTGACATGTCATTTTATAGGTGTGTTTTGAATGAACTGTTTTATCCAATAGGGGTGAAGTACACCCTTTTTAAGTTTCACATGTAAGCTTAAACCTTTAGCAGTAGTGAGTACGGCGCTTAGCCGAAACGCGTATACTGTGTTTTTCCTCTCAGTGTACCTTGTTCCTCCATGGACTTTTACTATTTGACCTAATAAAGGCTAAGTTTTATACAGCGGCTGCTTCCAGTTCTTTCTTGGTTCTACTTGTGTGCATGTGTACATGTGTGTGTTCTTGTGTGTGTGTTTGTGTGCATGTGTACGTGTGTGTTTGTGTGTATGTGTGTGCGTTTGTGTGTGTTTGCTTGTGTGTGTGTTTTTGTGCATGTGTACATGTGTGTGCTCATGTATGTGTGCTTGTGTGCATGTGTACATGTGTGTGTGTGCATGTGTACGTGTGTGTGTTCATGTGTGTGTGCTTGTGTGCATGTGTACACGTGTGTGTGCATGTGTACGTGTCTGTGTTTGAGTGTGTGCGTGTGTGTTTGTCTGTATGTGTGTGTTTTTAATGACTAGCTCTGTCTTAGAAAAATAATACCTGAACTCAAACAGAAAGTAATCATTCCATATAAAAGAAGTATTAATTAAGCAATTTTTTTTTTTTTATATTTCCATAGAATTGATTTTAAAATGTCACCACTATATCAACAATATACATAAATGAATGCACACCCACAACTTTTTAGTATGTTTTTAAATAATTTTGCTGCTTTTTGGCTTACATATATTTGTTTCCTCCTAAAATCAACTAGCTCTCAGTTGAAGCTCCCTTCAATTATTATTTCATAAGCAGCGAAGTTCTGATTCTGAGTTTTTTCCCACTGTGTTTTTGATAAAAAAAAAGAATTAAAGAGCCAGATTACAAGTGTAGCGCAAGCGTGTGTGCGTGAGTGATAAGGGGTTTATTGCAGGGATTTGCACTCAAACGGGCTTACCACTCTTATTACGAGTTAAAAGTTAATGTGATTGCTTGAGCGCAATAGCGATTTACGCTAGAATGATTACTGCAACTTCAGAGCTCTGGTTAACTGTTTTGCAAAAACAAAAAGTTGCACAAAACACATAAAAAATACTCATATAAAAAAGGAAAAAGAGATAGTAGAATCTGTTCAGCAAAGATTTTTTTTTTTTTGGATTAACCTGTGTTGTGTTTGCAATTGTTTGATATCTGTGAGAGCAGAGTATTTTTGGGTACTTTTTGAACAAAAGATCAAAAAGTTAAACAATAAAGACAAATTTCCACAGCCTTCTTTGCACATATTTACCAAGGGTGCCAATATTAGTGGAGGGCACTGTATCTACTGTAAATATTTCACATTCCAATGTTCTGTGTATAGTAGAATATATTTTAAGTATTTTTAGATATGCCGCTATATATATATATATATATATATATATATATATATATATATATATATATATTTATATATCTGTATACATCTATACCTATATATTATCAAGTATATATATATAGGTATAGATATATATTGTACCAAATTACCATGAGATATATGTAGATATATTTATTAATGAATAAATAGAACATATTCTGCTATGTGCAGAACAGTGGAATGTGAAATATTCATATTTTCGTGTCGGGTTAACGCACATGAGACTATGCGATTGGGTTTGTGGGACAGTGGGGTGCTATGTTTCTCCCCCTACTTTTTTTTCCTCCATTGACTTCTATTGTGGAATATGTAAATGTGCACACAATATTCTAAGTTCGTCTTTTTGCGCTCCTCCGGTTAGTGCCAGAACTGGCTGAATCCCACCACTGGTTAGGGCTACATAAAAATTACATGAACATAAATATTACACACACTCGTACACACACACACACACACACACACACACACATATATATATATATATATATACACACAGGTATATATATATATATATACACACAGGTATACATATATATATATATATATATTTATATATATATATATGTATATATACACTGTATATGTGTGTGAATTGATCACATTACTGAATTCCTGATATCAAGCATGTATCTGTTTGATATTCTGAGAAACTATGTCAAAGTCCTTTAAAACTGTGCCTAGAGTTTGTCCAGGCTTGAAAAAAGTACATGGTAAAATATGCTAAAACTGCATTATTTTCTTCTCCTAGAGCTTTATGTAATATGAATTTGTTCTAATTCACCCCTGCCTGATGCACTGAAAGTAAGTCTTTATTATGGCAACTGATAAATGTCACTAATAATATAAATATAAATGTTTTACACCTCTCATACAAATAAATGACACCTAAGTTCTTAGACTTGTAGTGTTAATTTTTTTTAAAAATAGACAAGAGGATATATATCCCAGTAGTTCTTTGCATTTTAAGTATAATTTTATTTTGGTATTTTAGGGTGGTCATAAAAAATAAATTATAGTTTTAGCTTTAGCTAATTAAAACATCAAGGAATAAGAAATGTAAATGATTTAATAAAATCCATTCAATTCCACATGAAACAGCCACTAGTGAATTTAGAGCTGATATATAAACTATTTAATTTCTGATTTAATTGATGCTGTAAGCTATACAATAACACAAGTCTCCACATTATAGCAATGAAGTGTTTTTTTTTCAGCTTAATTTCAATAGTAAACCACATAAAAAAATAAAAAAAGAGAAAACAAATATACACTATAGGGCCAAAAATATGCAGACATCTGGCCATTACACTACATGAGCTTGTTGGACATCTAACCCCAAAACCATGGGAATTAACGTGAACCCCCCTTTGTGGGAAAGCTTTCCACAAGATTCTTGAGTGTATCTAGGGGAGCTTGTGTTTATTCAACCAAAATAGCATGTGTGAGGTCAGACAATAATGTTGGATGAGAACATCTGGCTTTCAACCTTAAATCGTCTGCAAGTTGCCAAAGTTTCACCCATGGGTATCCATGCCTCAGCCATAAGCCTCCATGTATTACAATCACATAAAGGCTCCTTAAAAAGTGGATTATATAATAGCAAAATGCATGTTGGAAATATTAGGTCTATAATGAGCAGACAGAACATCACAAACTGACATTTTTTTTTTTTTTTAAATCTTTATTTTTTATTGAGGTAACAATAATTTTACAGGATAAACCATAGTACATTCTTCTAAATCAGTATTTCACATAACAAAATAGATATTAACACATGTTACTATATTGAGGGTTAAATCTCGGGAAAGCTAACAAGTTGTCAATCCCCAAACAATAATCCTTAGTACCTCATTTTATGTTTAGTTACATGTAGGTTTCATTGTGTCCAAAATGCCATCACGGTCCGCCAAAGGGACCAATTCTCCAAGGCTAGTGGGGGACATAAAATGGGTCCTTGACACATGTACTAGTTGGTATTTTAACAGAAAGCAATTGGATAACACTGCAGAAATATAAACTCATGACAATAACATATACATAGTATTGAGCACATGTAAAATTACATATGAGAACTATATAAAGATAACATTGCTAGCTAGCAATATGTAACAATGACACAGAATGTAAATGATTTTCCTGGTAAGGCCCAAAGAGCAAGCGCAAGGCTCTTCAGACTGGGCAGAGACTACGTAACTCTGCCAAATGTTCAATACCAGTAGGTCCTGGTATGGGCTATTCCAATGGGCACTATATAATGACTTGATTTCACAGATTGAGAGCCTATACTAACTATATTGCTTGAGGTGGGCCTATATAAAATATAAACATATGTATTCAGATGAGCATAAAGCTCTGTTTTATGTGGAAGGTAGGGGATATCTTCTATTTGCTAGGTCAAATATAAGGACTCCTATGGTACATTCCAGTCGCAGATGGCAAATTATTAACCATGTATAGGAAAATGCAGTAGTAGAAGTACCGAGCTATAATGTTCCTGATAAAGCTGAGACCAGGTAACCATAGAACACAAACAGTACCCAAGATGAAGCATGAAAACATATATATACAATGGTATTTTGCTTTTAAAGTGTAGAGAAAGTTCAGCGCTTATACACTAATACATTATACTAATTATATTCTGAATAAAAGTTTTGCATCAGGCAGGGGATACAAGCAATGGTACACATTGGCAACAGGTCTCTGGAATACTGGATAGGAGTCTTATGGCAGAAAAAAGAAAAAAAAAATAACAATTCTAACTGTGTGATAATAACATAAGTGATATTGCTAACAGAGCAAGTAGAAACTGTATAGGAAAAAAATAAATAAAAAATAAACAGCTCGCCTAGTTGTATTGTGATCATCCCACACCTATTGGGTCAAGTAAGAAAAGGCCGCAAAAGGACCTCCAGATCAAACGATATTCATCCAGAGGGGTCAAAACCAAAATGAATTGTGGCAAACCAAGGAAATTGGAGCTTGCTGATGTGTTTAAGTTGATCAGTCCCCTGGACACAGCACGCTGCTTCTCCCTCGAGGGCACTATTAGGTCTGTCGCCAAGTGATCACAGGGACCCAAGTCCCACTCCTGAAGGTCAGCCGCACCTCTCCAAAAGGCTCCCGGCCAGTCACTGCAAACCAGGTGTGAGACAGCCATCATGCACACATCCATAGGCAGTATAGCAGCACTCCGCTCCGGGGAACCATCTTGCTGCGTCACGGCCACATCCGACCTTGTAGGTTCCAGTCCCATCTCAGTGCACCTAGTTGCAAACTTGATCCTCCAATAGGGCCTCCAATAGTTGTTTAGTTTGCTCCACCGTGTTTATATGTAGGCGAGTGTTGGATGTTGTGGGAGACGTCAGGCCTGCTGCTTCTGTCAAAGGGTCTTCCCGAGGTCTGCCCTATATAAGGAGAGTTAGTTTATCAAATCTATAGCACACCTGTTGCTCAAAATCTTTAAGAAGGTGACACAAGGCGAGACCTAGGCCCCCTCTCTCTGGAATAGCCATGTTGAACTAGATTACCCCTGTTCACAGGGGGGGAGGGTGCCGGAAAGTGTTGTAGGCCGCACTTTAGTATATCTGCTATCACCCACAGGTCTAGGAAGTCCCGATCGTCAGACTTTGCATATGTATCTTCTTTGTCTGCAGTTAGGTATTCATAAACAAGCTTGATCCTGCAAATTTCTGCCGAAATCCAATAGTATTTAGCAGGTCCTCTATAACACTGCAGGAGCTAAGTAAGAAAGCGACTTCCCATGGCCGTGGTTAGACACGCCCCCCACAGACTGATGTTTGCATTTAATTTTGTTTAAATGTGATTGTGATACTTAGTAACAAGAATCATATTTGACCTGAGGGTTGTCAGTATAAATTGTATTCATTTCATATACTATATGGTTAAAATTATATAGACACTTGACCATCACACCTATATGGGTAGGGTGACCATATTGCCGCTTTAAAAAGGGACACATATGAAAAATACATATGTCAGGGTTCTTATGCAAAAGAATTCTTTAAATAGCGCTGAAAACAGACCTGACATATGTATTTTTCATATGTGTCCCTTTTTAAAGCGGCAATATGGTCACCCTATATATGGGCATTCCAAAATCATGGGCATTTATATGGAGTTGCATTCTTGTCTGTTATAAAATTAATTTTTGCTTTCCTCTCATATTTCTCACTTTTGACTGCATTAAAAGCTGGAAAAAAATTACTAAGCCTTTTTATATTAAAGTACCACCAAATACAGTAGAATGGCATAATTAGTTAATGCATAATAAAAAGACAAAACTAAAGCACTTTGTTTGAATTTCAAATTAGTAGTAGATTTCTTTCTAACAAATTTTAAAGTTAGTTCTACTTTCCCTCCCACTGCATCATGTGACAACTATCAGCCAATCACAAAATGCATATACGAGGGTTCTGTTAATCTTGCACATGCTCAGTAGGAGCTGGTGCCTCAGAAAGTCTGCATATATTTTTTTTTTACACATTTAGATAATGGAAGTGAATTGCAAAGTTGTTTAAATTTGTGTGCTCTATCTGAATTATGAAAATTTAATTTTAACCTGAGTGCCCCTTTAAAAGTGAAACTATAAGCTGTTAAATGTTGGAAAGCTTTTAGAATTATAGTCTATGACCATTATTATATAAACATTTCAGATGGATAACAAAGGTAAATAAACATTTGTTTTTTAGTGCCTGAATATGTTTTATGTTTGACAGATTTTATGATTATGGTGATGTCCAATGGGAATGGATGACAAACATGTTCAACATTTTGGAGCCAGCACATGGAGCTGGGTATTTTTTGACATATGATTAACATATAATAATTAGGATATAATATAAGAATGCCAATGCTAATTTATTTTTATTTGCTCTATAATATATTTTTACAAACAAATAATAAAAATAAACACTTCAGGTGGAGAGAGAGATAGGGAGGGAAGAAGAGAGGGAGGGAGATCTTCAACATGCTGCAAAGCAATCAGCCCTGTAAGAACTGGGCTAAAGTGGGAGAAGTATGGCTCTTATTATCACGCATCTTCCAGACACATGTGCAGGATATTCCACCCAAAGCCAAGGCCAATTTTCTTGGTGCCTCTCGTGCCCAGGTGTGCAGGACAATTGACGTCTGATTAATTAATCAAATAATAATCAAAATGTGTTAACATAAGATTCCAGCTTCCAGTATATTAAAGGGACATTCTGGTCAAAATATAAATTTACACAGATGAATTATATCTTTAAATAGCAACATATTTACAATATACAGTGGGACCTCAGTTTACGAATTTAATTCGTTCTCCGGGACGTTTCATATTGCGAAAAATTTGTAAACCGAAACACGGTTTCCCATAGGAATGCATTGAAAACCAATTAATGCGTTCCGGAGGCTCCAAAACCTGCTGCAAATGGCTCCAATGGCTCCAAAAGGCTCCACAACTTGCTGCAAATGGCTCCAAAAGGCTCAACAACTTGCTGCAAATGGCTCCAAAACCTCTCCAACACTTCCACACTGCTACCCACACTTGAGTATGCAGGGGCAAACCGGGAAACACTTGTTTCGTATTGCGAAAAAAATTCGTAAACCGAGGGGCAAACTGGGACACTTGTTTCGTATTGCGAAAAAAATTCGTAAACCGAAGCATTTTTTTTAAAGAAATTTCGTTTACCGAGTCGTTCGTTAACCGAGGTCCCACTGTACATGTATTGGCAAACATGCTTCTATTAAAGTTATCACTGTTTCATGTGCAGCATAGCTAGATACTCTCAGTGCACCAGTATTTTAAATAATGCAGCTGCTCATAGTGCCAGTGGGGCTTGTATCATGTCAGCAATTAACAAATTGAGTCATTACCAGATAGTACTAGCACCTTAGGCTTCCTAAACAAGTGCTGTGTTTAAAATGTTGGTGCACGGTACATATTTAAAGGGACAGTCTACAATATAATGTTTATTGTTTTTAAAGATAGATAATCCCTTTATTACCCATTCCCCAGTTTTGCATAACCAACACTGTTATATTATTAAACTTTTTACCTCTGTGATTACCTTGTCTGACAGCCCCCTGATCACATGACTTTTTATTCATTATATGTTGACTTGCATTTAGTACTGTGTTGTGCTAAATCTTAAATAACTCCCCAAGTGTGAACACAATGTTATCTATATGACCCACATGATCTAGCAGTCTCCTGTTGTAAAACGCAAATATAAAAGCATGTGATAAGAGGCTGTCTAATTTAGAGGTTTAAATGTTATAAAGTATATTAATATATCAATGTTTGTTGTGCAAAGCTGGGGAATGGGTACTAAATGCATTATCTATCTTTTTATACAATAACAATGTTAGTGTAGACTGTCCTTTTAAATATACTTTTGAAATAGCTATAGTTTTCATTAGAATCATTTTGCTAATACATGTATATTACAAAAAAAATTATATTCAAAACTGAAATGTACCCATGTGGATTCCAATTTTGGCTGGAACATCCCTTTAATGATTGTGTCTCCAAAAAGCTAAACAGTTTTTTTTAAAAAAAAAAAATAGTTATCCATTTGCCTGAGGAGAATATTTAATGAGGGCCAAGTCTGCCAAATTACAGTCCATCTTCTTGAGGCTAGCTTTCCTTATCTCTGCAGAAAAATATGCTCTTAATTCTCAATGAGGATTTCTTGGTGGGACCCTGCACAAATAAAGTAAAAGCTAAAATATATTAAAATCTTGCAATGATTTCTATTGCACTCTACCAACACCTAATAGTTACCTGCCCTGTTCTATCTAAGGGAATGCACCCACATACTTGTGTGTGAATGTCCAACTCTATACTAATCCATAGTGCTTTCACATGAATATGATACAGCCCCAATTAGGTAAAAAGAGCTATCTAAGTTCTGGTATTGATCCTCCTACACCAGGCACAAAAATACTATTTATAGCCTTATAAGACCGCTTAAAATGCCAAAATCACTTAGAGGGGTTACGATAGCAGTATTTTTTTAACCCTTTTGTCTCGCATGTAAGGCATTAACCGTTGCAAGTATAACCGGTTGCTTAGTGCTTTTTTCTTTTTTTTTACAATAATGAAACAGGCTGTTTTATATCTTTTTAAGTTCTGCTCATCAGCTATACATCAGCTATACTTAGGGTTGCCACCTTAGCCAGGTTTTCCTGGACATATAAGTTATACATGCTGCAGGGTGTGCAGGGAGGAACATTAATTTTAACCCTGGACAGCACACAAATAGTGACACTATTCATGTTCCACTCCGCACACCCTGCAGCATGTATAACTCATAAGTGTCCAGGAAAACATGGAGGAGGTGGCAACCCTAGCTATACTGCAAATTTAATTATGAACAAAACATACCTAGTGATTAGGGATGGGCGAATGTATTTATATTCTAATTCAAATGTTAGAACGAATGTTATTGTAGAAATTCATAAAAGAATCTTGATAAGAACGAATATTCTTAAAAATTCTATTATCGAATGTTATTTACAGTTTTCGAATGTCACTTTCGAATTTGAATGTCACATTCAAATTTGAATGTCACATTCAAATTCAAATATTACATTTATAAAACAGTTGTAGACTAGAAATACTATTTTGAATTTGAATGTGACATATGAATTCAAATGCCACATTCAAATTTGAATATTACATTTATAAAACAATATTAGACTAGAAATACTATTTCAAATTTGAATGTCACATTCGAATTCGAATGTCACATTTAAATTTTAATATTACATTTATAAAACACAGAAATAGACTAGAAATAATATTTTGAATTTGAATGTTACGAATTTGAATATTACATTTATCAAACATAGTTGTAGACTAGAAATACTATTTCGAATTTGAATGTAGCATTCAAATTCAAATATTACATTTATTAAAGTGATGGTAAATGTAACTATACTTGAGTTTATATTGTATAAGTATTACTCAATATAAGCACAGTGATGCTTTTGTTTTTTTTAAATAAACGTTTTCTTACAAAATCTTCATTTATAAATGTGCTCTGTTAACTGCTCCCCGACTGCCTCCCTGCGAGAATTTCAGAAATCTCTATTTGATTGACATTTGCATCATCCAATCAGGACTGCACCATACGCCCTATGTAAATATGTTATTAGCACGCTACCGTGCTCAGATTTGCTCAGAATTTTAAATAGCATCAGCAGAACTTCAACTGTGCAAGTGCAGTTGCAGCCACGATCTCGCCACTGCTTATAGTAAACAGTGAATTTCCCTGTTACTGTGAGGTGAAATAAAAATGACTTGAGCTTTCTTCCACGTTTTCACATAACTGCTACAAGAATCTTGGCCATTCAGGCTAAAAAATTGTTTAAAAAATGACTAAAATTAAATACATCATAGGCGAGGAATCTTTGCATCACTGACTATAATCTTCCTCAATTTTATTTATTTACTTTTTGTATTAACTAATTTATTATTTTTAAGGGACAGAAAGGAGTGCAGTGTCCCTAACTTTTGTGGCAATCATGTCCAATTTAGGATAAGCTCAGAAGCACAACTGTGTGAAATTTTAATTTATTTGTCATTTGAAGACTTAGAAAAATGAAGGCAAATAAAAGTGCTTTCTACAGTTTAATTTAACTTTTGTACGCAGCTTATGTAATGGAAAAAACTGAAGTTATATTTGAACAGGAAAGTCTACGTTCTCAAATTATTTCTTATAAAAAGGACTACATATTATGCTTTTGGCAATTACATGTTTTCATGTTCCTCAAGAACAGCATATTTGGAGTCAGCTTTTCTGATGATAGACTGAAAACCTCTCCTTAACTTAAAGCACAAGTTCCTTTGTATCTATTTACTAAAGGTTACCATGAAGCTATCATAAGTTTTACCAGAAGCAGTTTTTCAGAAATGCGCAATTTACTGAGATTGGCACTTTAAAAGCTGAAAAATGCTCTCTGAAGATGTAAAGTCTTTTGTTTGGTTGCATATGACAAAGTTGCATCAACAACTAGATGCTGTAGCCGGTCTTATGTGAAGTTTACACCAAGCACCATTAACTCCCTTCTGTCTCATTCATACACATTGAGAAATCCTACTGACAGTCACCTGTTGTTATTATTTTAGTTGATAATGTCTATCACATCAATTAACGTACCATAATAGTCTTGTTACATTATCAGTGATTCAATATAAGATATATGAACATATCAGCATGACAAGTACTGTTTAAAATAGTGACTTATATAATTCACTGATTCAAGTTTCAAATAAGCCAAACTGTTTTGGTATAGATAGTGCTACTGGTATGGTTTGAGTACTTATTACTATTTTCTAGCATTTTCAGTATAACTTATGATAACACTTATATCTAATAGTTACTCCAATATCAATTAATTTTTTATATAGTGACTAACATTAGGATTTATACCATCCAGTAACCTAATAAGGTGAATTGTACAAGCTATTTGATGTATCCATCGTTTAGAGGGGAATTCCCAATATTCCAAGGGCCTAGTGTACCTGATAATCATGATATTGTATATTTTATAGCAAATATTATGAACAATCATATGCAATTTATCATATGCTACAAATTTAAGTAAATTTGCAATATCATATTCCGACTCTATTACATCACTTTACCTATGTTCTTAATACACAGGATTATTACTTCTCACTATGTTGGTGATTAAATATTAATATGCAGTATTAGGAATGAAACAGTGCTGCATTTGTTGAGAATATATATTTTTTCATGCCACTATTGATCCCAAATTTTACTAGCAGTCACCAACAATCCTAGTCGTTGGTTTCGTTATTAATCACCAGACAATATCATTAATTGGCTCTAGTCTCTAATATCCAGTCTTTGTACTGGGAATACCAGCATTTTAGTTTTAATCAACCCATATTTTAATATTTCTAATAAAGATTAATGTTTTAATTTGTGTGAATCTTTTTTCAACTCCAGGAAATTTAGGGTCATTTGAGTGCTTACATAGTATCTTTTTCTGTTAGTTTCTCTAACTAACATATTTGGAATGTAACTTTGTTGATACATAGCACCTAACCACATTAACTGTAGAATATCAAGGCCATTGAGCTTAATACAGAACAGTAAAAGACCCGATGCAAAATCTATGAGTGGTGCCATCAACTCTATCTGAATTTCAGCAATGTTTTCATGTTCCTCAAGAACAGCATATTTGGAGTCAGCTTTTCTGATGATAGACTGAAAACCTCTCCTTAACTTAAAGCACAAGTTCCTTTGTATCTATTTACTAAAGGTTACCATGAAGCTATCATAAGTTTTACCAGAAGCAGTTTTTCAGAAGTGCATTATTTACTGAGATTGGCACTTTAAAAGCTGAAAAATGCTCTCTGAAGATGTAAAGTCTTTCGTTTGGTTGCATATGACAAAGTTGCATCAACAACTAGATGCTGTAGCCGGTCTTATGTGAATCTTATATTGTTTTCCACACCAGCAGAAAACCACAACAGCAGCACAGTAAATAACTTATGTTACGTATAATGGACATGTTTGTTAGTTTGGTAATAAATATATATATATATATATATATATATATATATATATATATATATATATATATATATATATATATATATATATATATATATGTATACTGTGGCAGATTTTTATGTAATTGATGATAATGTTACCTATACCTAACTTATCAGAAGACGCTAGGTGAGATTGTTAATTATACATCTGTCTTTTTATTTTTTTAATTTTTTTTATGCTTAGGCTATTGTAAATTCAGTGTTTTTATTACCCCACCCTCCGCTGCCAAGTGTTTTTTCTTTGTAGCTCTGGTTGTGGGTTTAGTAGAATGGTGCTGCAAAATATATATTTATATAATATATATGAGTGTCAAATTTCTATGTAAGTGATGGTAAATTTTTAACTTTTCATAACTCATCATTTGTTGCTAGGTGAGATTGTTAATTAAAGGGACATTGTACACTAGATTTTTTTGCATAAATGTTTTGTAGATGATCCATTTATATAGCTCATCTGGGAGTGTTTTTGTAACAATGTATAATTTTGCTTATTTTTTTAAAGGGACACTAAAGTCAAAATAAATGTTTATGATTCAGAAAGAGCTTGCAGTTTTAAGACACTTTCCAATTGACTTCCATTATCAAATTTTGCCCAGTCTTTTTATATTCACACTTTCTGGGGAACAAGCTCCTACTGAGCATGTGCACAAGCTCACAGTGTATACATATACTAGTCTGTGATTAGCTGATATCTGTCACATGATACAGGGGGTGGAAATGGGAGAAAAAATAAATCTGTCAGAAAAAAATCTACTGCTTATTTGAAATTCAGAATAGGTATTAAGTGACTGTCTTTTTATTATGCACTTGTTAATTATGCAATCCTACTGCATTGAGTGGTCCTTTAATAACATTGTGCTGATTTTCAGACTCCTAACCAAGCCCCACATTATCAGATGCATACGTTTGTACTGACTCCTGCTGGCTCTTGTTTGTGCAATCTGTATTTTTATATGCAGGGGAGGGGGTAGTGTCTTCCCTTCCTGATTTCCCAGCCCCTTTCAGTGAGTGTCCCAGCCTAACCTCATCAACAGTGCTAAACTGGGAGCTTCTAAGGAAGTTTTTAAAAGGTTTATACTGGATTTTTAAATCAGTATCTGTGCATATTCTTCTTCTAGTAGTGTATATTACATGAAAATTGATGTACACTGTCCCTTTAAGTCTTTGTATTATTTTTTTCATTAATACCCTGTTTTATTCCCTCCCCCCTTGCATTTTTTCTTCTGTAGTATAGTGATGTATAGAACGGCACCATCTGCTCTATATGTAATTAGTAATGCGTGCTTCCATGAGATAGTTTTACATTCTTACACTTGCCTCTAAGCTGGAAGAAATCCAAATAAACATTCAATCAATCAATTCTGATTCACTGTATACTATTTCATAATGTGTGTTCCCTTTGTGAATAAACTGCAAATGCAAAGGGCATTTCATGAAAGCATGCTGGTGGAACTGACCATCACAATAACATGCAAAGAAATGTTAAGAAAGCACCCACATAGTAAACAGTGAGCAGTGTGGATAAACTGATAATTGGGTGACACAGAGAAATGTCACTGGGGAAAACAAAAATACTAAAAATTGTGTGTTGCTTTATTTATAAAAAAAGCTTAATATCAAAGTTCCGCTATTTTAAACAGGTTGTATTTTATAGTAGTCTTGGTTAGCGTGTTTTTATGTATACACCACTACACACTTTATGTATTTTAAAAAAATTATTCAATTGTTATAAAAGACAATGCTTAGAATTTATATCTTACTGTTTGGATACACACACATCAATTTCTTAAAAACACAATAAAATATCTAAAAAGACACCGGTGTCAGAAAACTCACCTTTATAGGTGACTGTATAAAATTATTGTTATTGTATAACGATATAGTTTTTGTACACAATCTTATCGATTTCTATTATATGCAATAAAGTGCATGCAGTGGCTCTATGAATACCTTAAGTACATATATGTGCATAACATTCAGAAATATATGATTGGTGATTTGGCCTTTAATACATTGGTTTTATTTATACCATCTCCTTTAAGCGGTTCGTAATGAAGATAATATATTATGCGATGAATATATCTTGCTGTTCAGAGAAGAGTAAAGAAAAAAACGTATGTAAATAGACTATAAGCAATTACTAGTTTATATCATAGTCTGGCCTATCTTGTCGCAAAAGGAAAAAAAAATGTTTTGTGCGGCAAATTGAGCTCATTTAAAGCCAGAGTACTTAGGACATTATATATCAAAAGATATCTTGAGCTAAAAATCAACTATTAAACAGCAAGATATATTGATCTCATAAGTTTTGGAGGGATTATTATTTTTTGTACAAAACTAAAATTGTTAGTTTTATTCTATTTAATGGTTATGATGGTTAATGTAGTATCTACAGTTTATTCTGCCATGGCACATTATTTTATTCATCTCTATGCTAACAATATATTGTATAAGAATACAATTGAATCCAAGGGTAAATCCTACAGGCATGAGTTTCCAAATGTTGATCTTAATAAAAGTACAGTCGTAACAACATGTTTAAGTTATGTTTATAAATAGAATATCGTGTAACTCCGGTGAGCTGCATGATTTATTATCAATGAACATTCTATAACCAATTGGGGCTTGCTTTAGTCAAATAGAAAATAACAAACGATTCCTAATTGGTCAAAAAGAAAAACACATTCAGATAGGCCAGTGACGTCATGATAGACGGAGTTATGATGGCCAATAAATATCCACAAGAGATGCCGGCCCGTACCTTTTGAAAAAGCCAAATTTTTGGCGAAACATGTAAGGGCTAAGGGATCTTTAATGTGGCTAAGCATTTTTTAATCAGCAAAGAGACTTAGGCTGTATTATTTCTAGACCAAAGGGGTAGGTAATCATGATTGTAAACACGCAGAGAAAGTTGGTGCTTGTGATTCACTTTAGAATATATCCCTTAGAGTCATACAATATATTTAAATAATGTTTTGAATGAGTGTGGAATATGACTGGTTGACGGCTTTAGTATATATTGCAGCATGATGTTAAACATAACTCTAGCATAATCGGTTAACTACCCTTTCTATGAAGTAGCTATTATCTAGATACAGAATATAATTGTAAAGTCCTTACAATCTTGTAGTACTGCCGTTTATAGCACCTTATATAACGGGATAAAGTTGACATATGCAAGCCGGATACACTGCGGATGTGTGCGTGTATCTATAGGCCTAATACAATTAAATACTTATGCTACCAAGTGCATAAGCACACTACTTGATACATATCCTTACGCGCATTTACCAAGTTCAGTACTTACTATTTAATAATTTCTACAATCTACGAGTACATTAATCATAACAGAAATACAACAGTATATAGCAAGTTATTGCTGAATAAAGATATATTTTGTTGATTCGTACTAATAGAAATGATCAAGGATATTTAAGGGTGTACAATAGCACAATATATATGAATGTACCGCATAACCCTTAGTAGGTTATCCTAAACAGTAGACTTAAAGACAATTGCATGCTTATGATTGTGTTAAAATATACATACTCACATTGTATTATATGAGTGTCATTATTAATCTATATTAATTAATTATCATTGCTGCCACCTAAAGCCAAAGAATTACAGTAAAGCACGATTATGTATCATATAGATAATCCAACTATGGATTAACACCCACATCCTAGGTTGGGAAGGATATAGAATTTATAACTTTGCTTCTACCTCATTAGTAGCATTCTTCAATACATAGCCTGATACACTCCTCAGTCTTTGTAAAGTTGTATGTGTGTGAGTTTCCTTATATTTTAAATACTTTATTAAAAGTTATATTTTATTTTCCATATCTCCGCCATTCCACAGTATATTATTGCTCTTTAATTTAAACAGCCAAAGAAGAATGAGTGCTACACATGAGTACAATATTGTCAGTCTAGTACTAATTTTCCACTTTGTTAATTCTGTACACAGCACCCCTGCCAGCCAAGAAATTTATATGCTGATCTTATCATCTAAAAGCAGAATAAAGCTAGAAATTATAGGCGTTCCTTACTTTTATTATTTAGTAGTGCCATTAGTACCCCCTTTTTTTCTGTACCAAATATATTTATGCCTTTTTATTATAGCATTATTGATGTGATTGTGTAGCATTATTGTTTTCTGTGTGCATAGTACTTTATTCTTACCAGAATTCAATTACCTTGTCCCCATGACTACATGTCATGACTATTAGGAGAGGAAACCTTATATTCCCAGTCATTGTGTCTATATAAGTCATATAGTTCACTACAATGTGTATACCTTTCAAATCTGTTGCAGTGTATTTCAGGGCCCAGAGTTGTATTTACACATGATAACTTATTGGCCAAAATAAATCAAACTGACGCTCTATGTTTTTTAAGTGAAATGCAAATTACAGCACCTCAATCATGCGCAAGCTGAAAAAAGGGGTTACTACCAAACCCCTTCACCATATATCACGGATGGCAGAATCCAGCAGGGCTGGGTGTGTTGGACGGCCTTTATTCTTCACATAAGAATCTATGTATATGTATTTTTATATATATGTAGTTGTGAGTATATGGGGCATGACCCTTGTGTGGAAAGTGGAGGTCGTTTTATATGTTTAGTGCTGGTGGAGATTTTAGAGGCTATTCCTCCACCTAGTAAGTGGTCACATGCCTGTTACTATAATTCCTCACAAACAAAGGGCTTGATTTATCAAGCCCTTTGCCTCTCTGTGACTGCAGGTTCTCACAACAGTCATGATTTATCAAGCAGCGGTCATTAGACCGCTGCTTCCCTAACCTCTTCTCCACCTCTTAGGTGGAGAATTTCAATCTCCCCTGTCTTGTCTGACCGGGGAGATTGACAGCTCCTGCCCACGTGTGATTGGCTGTGTGCGGGCAGGGGGCGGTGTTGCACAAGAGTGCAAAATAGTGCTCTTGTGCAATGTCGAATTCCACCTATGGAATTCTGCCCGCCAGAGATGAGCTGCAGCTGACATGGGCGCATATGTACGCACCTGTCCTCTGTCACTTGATAAATCAAGCCAATAGAGTAGTAGCAGATACATTTCACATATCAAATCCTGATACTTCTGGCTGATTTCTATCAACAATGTATAATAAGATGATCAGTATTTTCTCTCTGACCAGAATATCTACAAAGTCTTTTTTTGTTTCAGTTTGCATTTTTACATTCCTTTTTGCCAGCTAAGATTAGGGAGCTTTGGGAATCTGTTAGAGTGGTTGAAAGACCATTTTTTATATAGGTTCAGCTTCAATTCCTTTCAAAGATAACACTAAATTTATGAACCTATAGTCCACAAATTAGAGCTCTTGCTCACAGAGTTATTCTTACACATCCTTTCAAGACAGCTGTTGGTAACGCCATGTAAGTGATTCTTTATCTGTTCTTCTTTCATATCAGGCCTCTGTGTAACAACTACTGAGCTGTATTACTTCGCCAACTATCCCTTTATCTGTGATGCAGTTGGGAATATACTACATATGAATATCAAATATATGTCATTTTGGAAGCAATATACTGCATGTTAGTAGTGGTAAGAGTGCCTTTTCTCTTTCATGATAAGAGATCAACGGTAGGAACATATCTTGTAACCG
Source organism: Bombina bombina (assembly GCF_027579735.1). Classification (NCBI taxonomy): domain Eukaryota; kingdom Metazoa; phylum Chordata; class Amphibia; order Anura; family Bombinatoridae; genus Bombina; species Bombina bombina. The sequence continues at coordinate 490,146,988 of NC_069502.1, forward strand.
TTTTCTTTCCTACAATCACATTATCCTTTCAAGACAGCTTTTGACAACACCATGTAAGTGATTATTTATCTGCTCTTCCTTCAGATCAGTCCCTCTGTGTAAGAGCTACAGAGCTGCAGTACTTCTATTACAGTACTTCTATTACAGTATTTCTATTACTTTTTCTGTGATTCAGTTAGGAATATATTTCAGATTAATATAAAATATTTGTCCTTTCTGAAGCATTGTAGTTCATGGCTAGTAGTGGTAAGAGTGCATTTCCTCTCTCAGTATAAGAGATCAAAGGTGGGAACATATCTAGTAACTATTATTTCCTCTAGTGGTTCGTAATGACAGAGGTCCAATCTTAAGTAATTTTGGATGTATTCCTTCATATTTCTATTTCTAGGAATGTAATCTCTTATTCAGTTTGTCTTTCAATATTAAAGACATTTTCAGGGGCTCCTTACCTAGACAATCCTCTTTTTCAGGCCATATCTCTGACTGTGGCAATTTTATGTCTCACTCAAGAACTTCTGTCATTCATATGCATCAAAAGAGATCAACTTGACAAATACTTTTTATCCCCTAGCAAGTTTACTTGCTAGATTTTCTTTAGATTCAGTGTTCAGTACATTTTCTCATAGAGGCGAGAAATTTAAACCTTCAGCCGGTCAGTTTCAGGTTTGAGTCCACTGCTAGATTATTTTAGTATTCCACAGTAAAACAAGCTCTATCCTGGTAGATAGAATTGGATTTTTTTTTTTAATGCCTTTCTTCAGCTATATTGAGTAAACGTGTCTACAGATGACAGTTTTTCAGGCGGGGGCATGCTTTGAGGGACAGAGAGACTGCAGGGAATTTGGTTTTCCTCAGGAGGCGAGGTTATCATTCATCATTTTGGAACTCCTGGCGACCTTTTTCGGGCGCTTCAGTCGTGGCCCATCCTGAAAAATTAAAGATATATTCATTTTTTTATCAGACAGTGTCAGCTGTGGCATACATAAAACATCAGGGAGAAACTCTGAGTTGTTTGGCAATAAAGGAAGTGTCTAAGACTTTTCTTTGTATTCTGTCAGCAATTTACATCCCTTTAGTAATGAATTTGGAAATGGACTATCTCAGTCACCAGTCCCTACATCGATGGGAGTGGTCTCTTAATCAGAAAGTCATCAATGAGCTGGTTTCCAGTTGGGATCTTCCAAAAATAGATCGCTCACCTAAACCACAAGCTCCCAAGATACTGTGCCAGATCCAGTGATCATAAAGCACAGATGTTAGATGCCTTAGTGAATCTAAAACATTTCCCTAGCATTCTTATTCCCCCGTTTGTGCTTCTTCCAATTATCATAGCTTGGAATAAGCAGGAGTCTGTCTCAGTCATACTGATAGTCCCAGCTTAGCCCCACAGAACCTGGTATGTAAACTTGATTCAGATGTCCAGTTCTCCACCCTGGCTTCTTCCACAATGCAAAGACCTATGTTCGCAAGGTCCTCTGTTCTATCCAAAATTGATTCTCTTTTGCAAGTTAGAAAGCCAGTAACTAGAAAAAAATTCTACAAAAGTATAGAAGGTGTATTTTGTGTTGTGTGATTCTAGAGGATTCAGTGTGAATTCCTTTAGAATTCCCAGAATTCTTCAAATCTTTCAAAGTGGATTAGGGTTTACCTGACAGTTCCTTGAAAAATCGAATCTCGACTTTATCTGTCTTGTTTAACAAGTAAATAGCCACGCTTCCTAATATACAAGTATTTGTACAAGACTTGGTTAGGATTAGACCTGTTGTAATGCCAATTTCTCTTCTATGGTATTTAAACTTAGTTCTTTCTGTTTTCCAGGGTCCCCCTTTTGAACCCATTCATAGCATAGACATTATGCTCCGTCTTGGAGAGTTCTTTTCTTTTAGTAATCTATTCTGCTAGGAGAGTTTCAGAGCTCTCAGCATTGTCATGTGATTCCCCTTTCCTTATTTTTCTCAAAGACAAATCTGTGCTTCGTACCTAGATTGCGGTTCCTTCCCTGTTTCCCATTCCTTCAAATTCCAAAGAAAAGCTTCTTCATAACCTAGATGTAGTAAGAGCCTTACAGTTTTATCTTCAGGCTACTAAGTAGTAAGAGCCTTACAGTTTTATCTTCAGGCTACTAAAGGTTTCAGAGTAAGTGCAAGCTTACTTGTTTATTATTATTCTGGTGCTTGTAAGGGTCAAAAAGCTATGGTTGTTGCCCTGACTTCTTTGCTAAAACAGGTGATTCACAAGGCTTATTTGGTGGTGGGAAAGTTGCACCCTAAAAGTATCACAGCTCATTCCACTAATTCAGTTTAGACTTTATGGGTGTTTAAAAATGAAACTTTAATGGAACTGATTTGCAAAGCTGCAACCTGGTCTTCTTTACATATTTTTGCAAAATGGTACCACTCTGATGTCTTTGCTTCTTCAGGAGAAATTGTTGGCAGGAAAGCCCTATAAGCTGCTGAGTCTGGCAAATAGGAACTGTCTTATTCATGTTCCTCCCTTTCCTTTTTGTGGACTGCACAGCTTTGGTTTTAAATCCCACCACCAAAGCTTGTGAACTCTCACCATCATATGAAAGAAAACAAAGTTTATGCTTACCTGATAAATTATTTCCTTTCAAGATGGTCCATGAGACCCAGCCCAGTTTTATTTTATTTTTGGTGGCAGATTTTTTTTGCACCTCTGTATACCCTACTTTGTATTTCCTACCTATATGTTTCCTTTCCTCTGCTTGACTATAAATTAAACTGAGTAGTACTGGGAGGTGGGAGGGGCTAAATTTTGTTTGTTGTTTGGGGTTCTTTGCATCCTCCTAGTGATTGGAATTCAATCCCACATGTCAAGGCTTGTGAACTCTCACCACCCTGAAAGAAAAGAATTTATCAGGTAAGTATAAATTTAGTTTTGAAATATATTAAAACATTTTATTTCTCTTCCTGTAGAATGTTCATAATTTTACAGTGGTGCAATATGCAATCTCATAAGCAAAACACTAGAATATTTTTGTTTGCAAAATCGACACTGCTTATTCAAGTTTATTATTCCTGTCACCTCTTCCAGAATGTCATTCAAACAATCTGCTGGCATTTCTGTAAAGAGTATTTTCAAAATGTACCTGCTAACTGGCATCATTATAAATTATTGTTATAGAATGCTAAAAATCTACGAGAGTGGTGATGAACTTGAATGTAAATTTTACAGCTGCTTCATATTGTCTATAATATTAACTAAAACCATTTATTTTTTAAAATTATGGTTTTGTATGCTAGTTCATCTCTTATTTACCATTAAAATATAAAATCTTGTTATAACATTACTCATTTATTATTCCATGCTATTATTTAAGTATTAACCCTTGGTATCTGCAAAATATTTAAACATATATCTATTGTCCCACTTGGTGCTGAAAAACACAATGCAGCTGGTGTGCAGGACATGGCTGGTGAGTCAATTAGGCATGGCATGTACTCATGTAGCTATCAATCACCAGACATGTGGGACTTTAGCTATGTGTTTAAGCCCATTGGGTTGATTCCAGTCCATTAGCAAAATCCCCAAAGATTTTAATGGTGATTTTCTGTAGAAAATGAAAAGATAAGTTTTTCTATAGGATTGGAAGCAACCCCATAGTTACCATAAGGCAATAGTGCTATAATAACATTTTCTAACAAATTCACATTTTTTTGCATTAAAGTAGCCCTTTAAATGAAACTTCTATTTATTTATCAGATCATAATTTTATATGCTGTTTACGTTCAAATTTCATGGTTAAACATAATTACCAGAGAAGGTTTAGTGCGGTCGACATCCCTCTAGCGCACCCATTACTCTATATGGATATTGTGACTGATATCACTCATATCACAAGTTGAACGTTATTTGTTGTGCTTGAGCAAAAGCCAGAATTAACGTGACTTGATACCCGAAGCAAAGTGTAAAGTTTAAATAAAAAGTTTTGTAAAACACATGTAAAACATTAAAATAAAGTAGTAAATTCAGATACATTTTTAATAAAAAAAAAATATTACTTTTATGTGGAAAAAAATGTTTTAATAGGGATGAAGATGAAAGGTATATGGTGGTATATGGCAACGTGTTTAATTGGAAAGGGCTCCAATGGGTGTATGTAAATATATATATACACACACAATTTAGCGAAAATAACTTGTGTAGTTCATTTAAGAAATCTAGACAAGTCAGAAGGCTTGCTTTTCCTACAGACAACACTTCTGGATACATTGTTTCCAATGCAGCAAAGGGTAAGATATGCAAATTAGTTTTACAATGACTCACTTTTTTTACTTCAGTCTGGTGCAATAACCCTGCTTTTAAATCACAGCTTTCATGCCACTAGTCTTTCAAATTGCTATTGTGTGACTTTATGCTACTCCAGGTGCAAAAATTCAAGCAGCTTGCAACCATTAATGTTCCTCTTGTTCACACTCCAGAGGTTTTCAATGGGGTTCCTGTCTGGGGATTGGGCTGGTCATGACAGGGTTATTTGGCGGCCCTTCATCCATACCTTAATTGACCTAGCTGTATGGCATTGAGCTTTGTCCTGCTGGAAAAAACAATACTCAGATTTGGGGAACAATGTCAGAGCAGAATCAAGCACGTTTTCTTCCAGGATAACCTTGTATGTGGCTTGATTTATGCATCCTTCACAAAGATAAATCTGCCCGATTCCAGCCTTCCTGAAGGACCCCCAGATCATCACTGATCCTTCACCAAATTTCACAGAAGTTGTGAGACACAGTGGCTTGTAGGCCTCTCCAGGTCTTCTTCTGAACAGTAGATGACCATGTAATGGGCAAAGCTGAAAATTGGACTCATCAGAAAAGATGACCTTGAATCAGGGAGATTTGTCTTTGTAAAAGACACATGATCAAGTCACTTTTAAGGTTATCTTGGAAGAAAACTTGCTTCCTTCTGCTTGGACAATGTTCCCCAACTCTGAGGATTGTTTTTTTCCTGCAGGGCAATGCTCCATACTACACAGCCAGGTCAATCAATGTGTGAATAGAGGACCATCAGATAATAAATAGACACGTGCAATTCGTTTCGGCTGAATTTTGTTTTTGGACAAATTTTGGCCAATTCGGAGATTCGAATGAATCCGAATTTCCAAATCGGCACCATAACTAAAATTCCGAAAAATTCTGAAAATGAATAAATCAGTTTCCGAATTTTAGGATCTATTCTTTATTCATTTTCAGAATTTTTCATTGTTCTAATCTAAACCGCAGTTCCCCGACATCGCAGTCACTAACAACATTACTAAATAAAGCTATTAACCACTAAACCGCCGTTCGCCGACATTGCTGACACTAACTAAACATATTAACCCCTAAACCACAGTTCTCCAATATTGCAGACACTAGCTAAATGTATTAACCCCTAAACCACCATTCCCAAACATTGCCAACACTAATTAAACCTAACCTCTAAACCGCAGTTCCCTGACATCGCAGACACTAACTAAAACACGAAATAAACCTATTAACCCCTAAACCACCGTTCCCAAACAAACATCACCAACACTAACTAAACTTATTAACCCCTAAATCATTGTACACCCCACATCGCCAACACTAACTAAAACACTAAATAAACCTATTAACCCCTAAACCACCACCCCCACATTACCAACACTAACTTAACCTATTAACCCCTAAACCGCCGCCCCCCACATCGCAACAACCTAAATTAAACTATATAAACCCCTAAACCTAACACCCCCTAACTTTCCCATAATTAAAACAGACCTAAATTAAAGTTACAATTATTAACTAACTACCTATTTAAAAATGAATACAAACTTACCTGTGAAATAAAAATAAAACCTAAGCTAGCTACAATATAACTATTTACTAATTACATAGTTAAAATAAATACAAACTTACCTGTGAAATAACAATAAAACCTAAGCTTAAACTAAAAAAAAACTAAAATTACTAAAATAAAAAACCGTAGGCCTAGATTTGGAGTTTGGCGGTAGATGGGTTGTTAACGCTACGCAGGCTTTTTTCTGGCCGCACCATAAAATTAACTCTGGTATCGAGAGTCCCAAAAAATGCTGCGTTAGGCTCCAAAAAAGGAGCGTAGAGCATTTTTACAGCAAATGCAACTCTCGATACCAGAGTTGCTTACGGACGCGGCCAGCCTCAAAAACGTGCTCGTGCACGATTCCCCCATAGGAAACAATGGGGCTGTTTGAGCTGAAAAAAAACCTAACACCTGCAAAAAAGCAGCGTTCAGCTCCTAACGCAGCCCCATTGTTTCCTATGGGGAAACACTTCCTAAGTCTGCACCTAACACTCTAACATGTACCCCTTGTCTAAACACCCCTAACCTTACACTTATTAACCCCTAATCTGCCGCCCCCGCTATCGCTGACCCCTGCATTATATTATTAACCCCTAATCTTCCGCTCCGTAAACCGCCGCAACCTACATTATCCCTATGTACCCCTAATCTGCTGCCCCTAACACCGCCGACCCCTGTATTATATTTATTAACCCCTAACCTGCCCCCCACAACGTCGCCGCCAGCTACCTACAATAATTAACCCCTAATCTGCCGACTGCAAAGCGCCGCCACCTACGTTATCCTTATGTACCCCTAATCTGCTGCCCCTAACACCGCCGACCCCTATATTATATTTATTAACCCCTAATCTGCCCCCCTCAACGTCGCCTCCACCTGCCTACACTTATTAACCCCTAATCTGCCGAGCGGACCTGAGCACTACTATAATAAAGTTATTAACCCCTAATCCGCCTCACTAACCCGATCATAAATAGTATTAACCCCTAATCTGCCCTCCCTAACATCGCCGACACCTAACTTCAATTATTAACCCCTAATCTGACGACCGGAACTCACTGCTACTATAATAAATGGATTAACCCCTAAAGCTAAGTCTAACCCTAACACTAACACCCCCCTAAGTTAAATATAATTTAAATCTAACGAAATTAATTAACTCTTATTAAATAAATTATTCCTATTTAAAGCTAAATACTTACCTGTAAAATACATCCTAATATAGCTACAATATAAATTATAATTACATTGTAGCTATTTTAGGATTAATATTTATTTTACAGGCAACTTTGTAATTATTTTAACCAGGTACAATAGCTATTAAATAGTTAAGAACTATTTAATAGTTACCTAGTTAAAATAATTACAAAATTACCTGTAAAATAAATCCTAACCTAAGTTACAATTAAACCTAACACTATACTATCAATAAATTAATTAAATAAAATACCTACAATTACCTACAATAAAACCTAACACTACACTATCAATAAATAAATTAAATACAATACCTACAAATAACTACAATTACATAAACTACCTAAAGTACAAAAAATAAAAAAGAACTAAGTTACAAAAAATAAAAAAATATTTACAAACATAAGAAAAATATTACAACAATTTTAAACTAATTACACCTACTCTAAGCCCCCTAATAAAATAACAAAGACCCCCAAAATAAAAAAATGCCCTACCCTATTCTAAATTAATAGAGTTAAAAGCTCTTTTACCTTACCAGCCCTGAACAGGGCCCTTTGCGGGGCATGCCCCAAGAAAATCAGCTCTTTTGCCTGTAAAAAAAAACATACAATACCCCCCCCCAACATTACAACCCACCACCCACATACCCCTAATCTAACCCAAACCCCCCTTAAATAAACCTAACACTAAGCCCCTGAAGATCTTCCTACCTTGTCTTCACCTCAACAGGTATCACCGATCCGTCCTGGCATCCGGTGCTGAAGAGGTCCAGAAGAGGCTCCAAAGTCTTCCTCCTATCCGGCAAGAAGAGGACATCCGGACCGGCAAACATCTTCATCCAAGCGGCATCTTCGATCTTCTTCCATCCGGTGCGGAGCGGGTCCATGTTGAAGCAGCCGACGCGGATCCATCCTCTTCTTCCGGCGTCTCCCGACGAATGACGGTTCCTTTAAGGGACGTCATGCAAGATGGCGTCCCTCGAATTCCGATTGGCTGATAGGATTCTATCAGCCAATCGGAATTAAGGTAGGAATATTCTGATTGGCTGATATAATCAGCCAATCAGAATCAAGTTCAATCTGATTGGCTGATCCAATCAGCCAATCAGATTGAGCTCGCATTCTATTGGCTGTTCCTTAGTAACTTAGTTCTTTTTTATTTTTTGTACTTTAGTTAGTTTATTTCATTGTAGTTATTTGTAGAAATTGTATTTAATTTATTTATTGATAGTGTAGTGTTAGGTTAATTGTAGGTAATTGTAGGTATTTTATTTAATTAATTTATTGATAGGGTAGTGTTAGGTTTAATTATAACTTAGGTTAGGATTTATTTTACAGGTAATTTTGTTATTATTTTAACTAGGTAACTATTAAATAGTTCTTAACTATTTAATAGCTATTGTACCTGGTTAAAATAATTACAAAGTTGCCTGTAAAATAAATATTAATTCTAAAATAGCTACAATATAATTATAATTTATATTGTAGCTATATTAGGATTTATTTTACAGGTAAGTATTTAGCTTTAAATAGGAATAATTTATTTAATAAGAGTTAATTAATTTCGTTAGATTTAAATTATATTTAAGTTAAGGGGGGTGTTAGTGTTAGGGTTAGACTTAGCTTTAGGGGTTAATCCATTTATTATAGTAGCGGTGAGCTCCGGTCGTCAGATTAGGGGTTAATAATTGAAGTTAGGTGTTGGCGATGTTAGGGAGGGCAGATTAGGGGTTAATACTATTTATGATAGGGTTAGTGAGGCGGATTAGGGGTTAATAACTTTATTATAGTAGCGCTCAGGTCCGCTCGGCAGATTAGGGGTTAATAAGTGTAGGCAGGTGGAGGCGACGTTGAGGGGGGCAGATTGGGGTTAATAAATATAATATAGGGGTCGGCGGTGTTAGGGGCAGCAGATTAGGGGTACATAAGGATAACGTAGGTGGCGGCTCTTTGCGGTCGGCAGATTAGGGGTTAATTATTGTAGGTAGCTGGCGGCGACGTTGAGGGGGGCAGGTTAGGGGTTAATAAATATAATACAGGGGTCGGCGGTGTTAGGGGCAGCAGATTAGGGGTACATAAGGATAACGTAGGTGGAGGCGCTTTGCGGTCGGCAGATTAGGGGTTAATAAGTGTAGGTAGGTGGAGGCGACGTTGAGGGGGGCAGGTTAGGGGTTAATAAATATAATACAGGGGTCGGCGGTGTTAGGGGCAGCAGATTAGGGGTACATAAGTATAACGTAGGTGGCGGTCGTCAGATTAGGGGTTAAAAAAAATTAATCGAGTTGCGGCGATGTGGGGGGACCTCAGTTTAGGGGTACATAGGTAGTTTATGGGTGTTAGTGTACTTTAGGGTACAGTAGTATGAACCGGCGTTAGCCCAGAAAGCTCTTAACTCCTGGCTTTTTTCCTGCGGCTGGAGTTTTGTCGTTAGAGCTCTAACGCTCACTTCAGAAACGACTCTAAATACCGGAGTTAGAAAGATCCCATTGAAAAGATAGGATACGCAATTGACGTAAGGGGATCTGCGGTATGGAAAAGTTGCGGCTGAAAAGTGAGCGTTAGACCCTTGAATCACTGATTCCAAATACCGGCGGTAGCCTAAAACCAGCGTTAGGAGCCTCTAACGCTGGTTTTCACGGCTAACGCCAAACTCCAAATCTAGGCCTAAGATTGCTAAAAAATTAAAACTACAATTACAAAAAAATAATAAACACTAAAATTACAAAAAATAAGAAAACTACCATTACAAAAAATAACAAACAAAATTATCCAAAACAATAAAAAATGATTCCTTTTCTAATACCCCGTTTAAAAAAAAAAAAACACCACAAAATAAAAAACCCCTAATCTATAATAATCTACCAAGGGCCATTAAATGGGCCGTTTGTAGGGCATTTCTCTAAAGTTAACAGCTCTTTTGCTAAACATTTACAACAAACACCCCCTAACATTACAAACCCCCACCCCCCTAAACCCACAAAAAAAAAACCTAACTAAAAAAATCTTAATCTACCCATTGTCCATTAAAATAAAAAAAAGCCCTAATCTAAAAAATTAACCCCCCCCAAAAAAAAAAAATACAGAACACTTACCCCAAAATTGGTTCTCACAGTTGCTAAAGTCCAGCGAAAGATTTTCATCCCAGTGGCAAAGTATTTTCATCCAGCTGGCTCCATCTGTATCCATCGCGGGACGGGCATCTTCCATCTTCATCTCTAGCTGAGGTGGAGCAGTTGGTGAATGCACGGAGGTCCAGGTGGAGTTCCATCAGTCCGACGTGGAGGTCCTCTTCATGCCACACACTGAAGATTGAATGAAAGGTACCTATTTTATATTGGGGTATCATTGCATTCATATTGGCTGAAAAATTCAAATCGACCAATAGGAATGAGAGCTGCTTAAATCCTATTGGCTGATTTGAACAGCCAATGGGATTTAAGCAGCTCTCATTCCTATTGGCTGATTCAAATCAGCCCATAGGAATGAGAGCTGCTTAAATACTATTGGCTGATAAGAATAGGAATAATTTTCATTATTTTGGAGAATTTTGTTTGTTATTTTTTGTATTGGGATTTTTTTGTTTGGGGTGTTTTTTTTTTTTTAGATTAGGCATTTTTTTTTTTTTTTTTGAATCAAAGGTTTTTATTGAGGCAATGCAAGAAAAAGAAAAAAAAACATGAACATAATGTACATTTTGCATCACTTTGGTAGTTTTTGCATACAAGACATTGTTTATCCATTGGATGCTGAAACCTTTACATATAAGAGAATAAAAAGATCTTAATTCAAGTATTATATATGTATCTCAACAAAAGAACATAAAAAATATAGATAACATGGTATGCAAGTACAAAGTCAAATACATATAATCAAGCATTACCTCTTTTTTCCTTTTGTTTCCTATATAAACACATAAGAAAATGATAGAATTTAAACAACCCGAGAAAGTTATACTTCCTATAGAGTGATATATTAATTATAAAATAAGTGTATTTATTATTTGAAGATTGACAAATTATAGGGAGTCATAACAAGTTGCTCCTACTAGATACACGTGAACGGAGGGCAAAGTGCCTCATTTTCTTTATAGACAGAAGGCTGAGAGCAACTTATAGCAAAGCAATATCTATGGCGGGTTAATACCGCTTATTTGTCCACCTAAAATAAGAGTGGACAGTAGCTAAAGGTAAGGGTGGGGGACGAAGCCATAGGTCAGATTAGGGTTTACAAGTTTCCCAGGCTGTCCTCATTACAGCTGAACTCTATACATATACGTAAGAAAAAACCTGCCCAAAGTCCCTAGGCTTTTATGTATAATATGGAGCAGATTACATTCTGGAGCAATTATTATCACAGTAGGGTATCAGGATGTAAGTAATATGAGATATAAGATAGATGACATGAAACATGGTATAAGATAAGATATAGGGGGCCTCTAGAGGATCTCCTCTCCTGGGGAGATGCCATCTACCGGCGACAAGGGGAAAGGGAGTAGGGGTATGACCCGCAGGCAACAGGCACCGGCGGGAAAGGGAGGAGAGGAGCCCCGGACGGGTTCCTTAGGAATAATGCCAATTCCACTGGTCCGGCCGCAACCAATAGAACAAGTCCTTATTAGAATACAGAACCCTTCTAAATAAACATACAGTATCCATATACACAGCAACATCCTGACATACAATTGGTGTGTCTATAGTGGACTTTCTAACTCAGAATGATTTGAAAGTATATACCGGATTGGCATCTAAACAGCTAGGAAATCTTTAGTAAAGATCTAGATATAGGTTTCATAAGTAGGGGTCTACAACACTGGCATTTTTATAGAAATGAGAATCAATAGGCAGGTCAACTCGTGCTCACAACGAATATGGCAGCATACATCACTATGTTAAGGATATCAGAATATATTATTAGGACCTATAGTTAGGAGAGTAGAGTGAAATAAGCAGTTATGAACACAGTGCTAGGAAATATCAAAATACAAAGCATACACAGATAGAACTGTCAAGATATAGGTAAGAACTATACAGATATCAAAGGCATAGCATGACCCTTTCCCGCAAAAGAATTCCTCTGAACAGACATGCCTATTTTGACAATATAAAGTATATGACAATACCCAGGGTAGATTATAGTATGTGTTGCTCTCCTATATCCATGGGCGTGGAATAACCATAAATGCATGTAAATATACAGTATATCCAAACAATACCAGTAAACCGGTTAATAACCATATTGATAGGGTAAGATCTGAGTATAGAATAATAATATACAACTAGCAAGGAGTGCTCTCTTAAAAGTTTTCATATGACAGCATTAAAGTCCTCTAGCCGAATGGGATGTCAAGTCTTTTAAGTCGTACTCCATAGTGGACCCTGGGGCAAACATTAGCGGGTAAACAAAAAGGAAGGTTGGGAAAAGATGGTCTCTGATGTAATAGCCAGTTTCCATTTACTGAACCACCATAGGTACAACAAAAAAAGTGGTTGAGAGACTGTCATTGTTAACAGTTATCATCCTATTTGTTCTGAGAAGATTAACAGTCAGAATCTCGTTCCAATTAAAGTGGTGTTACAGTGGGTGGCTCTGCAATCATTAGCACCAAACAGGAGTTGCAGGGCTAACTGTTATTCCGACTCCTGTACACCGGTTAAATATTAAGCAGCCCCCAGGGTCCCACAACCATACCTTCAACCATGAATTAATCTGCTGACCATGGATTTTGATACAAGCCGGTAGGGACTGCTGCGCGGCGTGTGACCACAAGCAGGGTTTGGCTATTAGCGGTCTGCTCAGCGTGATGTCTGTATTTGAGGGAAGGGACCTGATGATATCATGCTTCACCGTGTCAACTAAAGTGGCGGACGAGGTTTGCAGGTAATTTGCTTGGCGTTCCCCCTTCCTCTGGATCAGGGTTACCTCCGGTTGAGCTGTGTAAAGCGGCTTTAGTTCAGTATTAGTAGCGGCGGGCTGCAGGTACCTCCTAGCTTTGGTCTCAGGGAGTTTGATGTGCTGGAAATCTTTGGCTGCCATGTGGCACGGGTCAGCTGTGAGTACTGGTGCCGGGTCGCTGCCCGTCGATCTAGGGAGCATATCGGCCACTTCCCATCTAGGCCGCCCCTCTTGCGGTCGGTCTGTAAGGTGATGAACTGATATAGCATCCTCAGTCAGATCCCTCAAATGAGCTTCTGGGTTAAGTAAGGATGAGACGCCATCTTGATTACGCAGCTCTGCAAAAACTGCCTTCAGACTGTAAAATTGGCGATCAGCTTGCTCACTTAGGTCTTCGAGTAGAGCAGCAAGGAGTGTAGAATAACCCTTCATTCTAAGAGTAGAATGTGAGAAGGATACAGGTGCTTAGGACTGCGTGAGATATAGTTTTAATAGCCCGGCTTCAGGAGCTCTGTCAATATGCGACTTTCCTCTTAGGCAGCTGGCTCGGCCCCCCGCATTTTTTTTTTTAATGGGCCAAAAAAGAGCTGAATGCCCTTTTAAGGGCAATGCCCATACAAGGGGCAATGGATAGATTAGGTTTATTTTTATTTTGTAGTTTTTGGGGTTTGTAATGTTAAGGGGTGTTTGTTTTTATTTGTTTGCAAAAGAGCTGTTAACTTTAAGGCAATGCCCTATAAAAGACCCTTTTAGTTTATTATAGATTAGGGTTTTTTTTATTTTGGAGTGTTTTGGAATAATTTGTATTGTTTTAGATAATTTCTTTTGTTATTATTTGTAATGGTAGTTTTTTTTATTTTTTGCAATTGTAGTTTTCATTTTTTAGTAATCTTAGGTTTTTTTATTTTTATTAATGTTAGGTTTTTCTATTTTTAGTAATGTCAGATTTTATTAGATTAAGCTTAGGCTTTTTTTTAATTTCACAGGTAAGTTTGTATTTGTTTTAACTAGGTAGCTAGTAAAGTTATATTGTAGCTAGCTTAGGTTTTATTTTTATTTCACAGGTAAGTTTGTATTTATTTTTAAATAGGTAGTTAATAATTGTAACTTTAATTTAGGTCTATTTTAATTATGTTAAAGTTAGGGGGTGTTAATATAGTTTAATTTAGGTTGTTGCGATGTGGGGTGGCTGTTTAGGGGTTAATAGGTTTAGTTAATGTTAGTGATTTGGGAGCAGCAGTTTAGGGGGTTAATAGGTTTATTTAGTGTTTTAGATAGTGTTGGCGATGTGGTTATATGGCGGTTTAGGGGTTAATAGGTTTAGTTAGTGTTGGTGATGTTAAGAAAATGCAGTTTAGGAGTTAATAGGTTTAGTTAGTGTCGACTATGTCAGGGAACTGTGGTTTAGGGGTTAATAGGTTTAGTTAGTGTTGCCAATGTTTGGGAATGGTGGTTTAGGGGTTAATAGGTTTATTTAGTGTTTTAGTTAGTGTCGGCGATGTCAGGGAGCTGCAGTTTAGGGGTTAATAGATTTAGTTAGAGTTGGCAAACTGCGAATTAGGGGTTAATAGGTTTAGTTTGTGTTGGCGATGTGGGGGACAGCTGTTTAGGGGTTAATAGCTTTGTGTCGGTGATGTGGGTGGCGGTGCCGGTTATAAATAATTTTGTTTAGGCAATAGGCGGCATATTATTTATGTTTAGTTAAATTGTTTTCTCGGATCCTCTAGTTTTTTTTGGATCCATTCTTTATTCATATGCATTATTCTATTCTAAACTTTAGAATAATTTGCCGAAACAATTTTTTTTTTAAACTTAACTAAACTAATTTACCAAAATGAAATTATTTATTTAACTAATAAAAATGAAATGAAACAAATTTTTTTAGCATTGCACTTGTCTAATAACCCTGTCAGGGCCATTTGAGGTCTGAAAACACTGCATCTTTTTAGTTATTTAGGCCAGTTGTCATTTTCTGCAAATAAATACTCTAAATGACAATATTTTTATTTGGAAGAAATTTCAGTAGTTTGTAGAATAAAAGAAAAATGTTCATTTTAAGCAAACACATAGCTATAAATAGTAAAACCAAAGAAATATCTGGTATCTTAATTTTTGCCAGAGCTGTTTATATATATATATATATATATTTATAGAAATACATTTGTATATAACATATATATCTATATCTATATATATATATATATATATCTATCTATATATATATATATATATAAGAAATAAGTGAGTTGAATCCAGCACCATAGGTTTTAGTAAAGTTTCTTTCCCACCTGTGTGCACGTTACCAAGGAGTATCAGCCAAACTCCAGTATATACAGTCCATGTAGAAAATAAGGTAACAGCACCACAGCACACAATCTTCTTTTAAAGGTGAAAAATCTTTATTTGAGGTTTAGCAACCAGTAAAAAAGCGACGTTTCGGACCTACATAGTCCTTAATCATGCATGATTAAGGACTATGTAGGTCCGAAACGTCGCTTTTTTACTGGTTGCTAAACCTCAAATAAAGATTTTTCACCTTTAAAAGAAGATTGTGTGCTGTGGTGCTGTTACCTTATTTTCTACATGGACTATATATATATATATATATATATATTATTTATTTATATATATATATATATATATATATATATATATATATATATATATATATATATATATGCAGATATTTATATAGATATATAGGAATAGATATATTTTACACAACAATATTCTTACACACACACATATATATATTGGCTTGAGAAACGTTCCCTATGTCTGTCACGCTTGGAATAAATAAGAAAAAGATCCATTTGGAGTGCTACAGTCTTTTTCCTTTACTAAATATATAAATATATATAGGAAGAAAAACGAGTGCAAGCAGGTATCTCCAATTCCAACCTCGATTTATTAGTTTAAAAATCCATGTGGTACATGATCAATGGAAAATCACAGGTATTACTTGACAAACAATGGCTGCTGCTGACATGTTTCGCCACTCAAGGCGTAATCATAGCTGCAGTAAAAATCACAGTCTGCCTATTTAAGGCAGCTGGACAACTTCTATTGGTTTAAAACTTTAATTGTTGACAAGTTTCACTTGGGGATTTTTAACCCCATATATACAATTTAAACATTAATGCCTCTTAATAGTTCAAATGTGTAATGATTCTTGTAAGTTACTAGTTTATTCTATAAATATTTATCAATGCAGAAGTCACAGCGCTAAACTAACGTATAAACTATGCATGAAACTTGGTACGCTATGCATGAAAAATAAGAATAATACATATGCAAGGGAATATAAAAATACATATATATACAAATACACGGATACAGAAATAAATAAATATATATATTTATTTGCTTTTTCTTCTAAGTTAAGAACATAGGAATGTGAAGCATTCATAACACACCTTCGTGATAGCGCAGTTGGTCTAGCACAGCTTCGAGTTAGCGCAAGAGCAAAAAAAATTAAAATGCTTTCTTTAGCTTACCCAGTCGATGTCTGTGGAGAGAGGAAGTTAGCCCAGTCACGATATCCGAAGTCCAGAAGTCTTTTGCTTGCACGCTAACTTTTTACGTTCAACTTGTAATGCCAGTGCTAGCCTGGGAGCGCTAATGTTTTACCTTGAGGGGTTAGCACTCATGAGAGATACAAATGTATCGCTCTACTTCTAATCTAGGCCATAATTGGAATTATTTTGTACACAGTTATATAGATAAATGTACTATTACATGCGACTAGCATAAATTAATAAACTGAAATGACCCAGCTCTAAAATACAGCTTGAAAAATTTATATTTTTGATAGTCAGACAAATTTATTAGTGAAGCAAGTGAAATCTAATGAGTATACATTGATTTATTTTTTTAGCTTGCTTAAGCTCCAAAAAAATAAATGCTTTATTAATAATCTTTATTTATAATGTAAAAGGAAATATTAATTTGATGCTTTAGTCAGCATGGTTTATATGAATACAGTCATAAAATGCTATCAATATATGATCACTTTTGTTCTTGGTATGAAGATGTATTGTCTTTCAAATATTTGCTTAAGGTGCTTGGAATTCTTATTATTGTAGTGTTTAGTCAACGATGTGCTAATTATAAATTAATATCTTATATATTCCAATATACATAGAAGTACTCACTCTGTGAACAGCATAGAGTATAGCTTCGATAATCAGGTTGGTACAAGTTGTTAAACAATATAGTCAGTGGAATCTAGTTAATTATAACTATTAATATACCAAAATGACATCAGTGTCAATGAATGATTAGTAAATATATATGATACACAAAAGTTTAATCACATAAAAATGATGCAGCATATATGTAAAAAAGCTGACTAGAAAATATCCCCTGAACATCTGGACATTTTACCTCAGATTCAAAAGTAGCCACATCCTATTGTAAAGAGACTTTTTAAGCATCCAATTGGGATGATAGTCCCGGAATCTTGCAAGGGAGCATGCTTCTGACTTGTGCAGGCCCTTTTAGTTTGTCCCTCCTCAGTTTAAAGATGTTTACTATGAAATTAAGCGAGATTTCAGTAAAATATAATAAGTACAGTAAGAACAGTGTGAACTCAGTTATAATGAAGTTGATTGGCTGTAGTTCATTTTTTCTTTACCATGCAGATTACATTTTAAAAGATTAGCTAGGACTACATACTACTTACTCTTATAAGATGAAAAAAAGTGTTGAGGTAAAATATCTTCTTTTTTATTTAGAGATGTTTAGGTGATATTTTCTTGTCAACTTTTTAAACTTGTGCTGCATCATTTTCAAGGGATTTAGTATATGGGTATTTAACTCCATAGCATTAGATGATGTCAGCATAACAACTAGGGACAATTCTATTTTGCACACAAACATTTACCTTATTAACCTCATCGCTTTTGTATTTTTCCTCCAGTAGTATATATTTTATTGATTCTGTTTCCATAAACTAGTTAGATGAATTTGACTGATCAGCTCCTTTGTTTACTGGTTTTGAACCCAGCATTCAAACAAGAAAAGTTTACCATACAGTATGTATATATGAATATGTGTACATAGACTCAAGATACCGTACATTTCTTACAATAATACTAAATTTTGTCTTACTATCCCAACATTCCATCACTTGAATCAATAAGCTGGAAAAATAGCAATTTTAGGCAAATTTCATTTTCCATTAATAAGACTTAAAGGGACATGACACCCACATTTTTTCTTTCATGATTTAGAAAGAGAATGCAATTTTAAACATCTTTCTAATTTACTTCTATTATCTAATTTGTTTTATTCTCTTGATATTCTTTGCAGAAAAGCATATCTAGATATGCTCAGCAGCTGCTGATTGGTTGCTGCACATAGAAGCCTTGTGTGATTGGCTCACCATGTGCATTGGTTTTTCTGCAACTAAGGATATCTAAAAAATGAAGCAAAATAAATGATAGAAGTAAATGGTAATGTTGTTTAAATTTCTATTCTCTATCTGAATCATGAAAGAAAGATTTTGGGTTTAGTGGCCCTTTAAGGTTAGATTTAACAAGGGCCGAATGCTTTATAACTTGTCCTCTGCCTCTGAGGCTGAGGCGGTGGTCTTCAATCCGCCCGATCCTATACGATCGGGCTGATTGACACCCCCTGCTAGCTGCCGATTGGCCTCGAATCTGCAGGGGGCAGCATTGCACAAGCAGTTCTGGTGAACTGCTTGTGCAATGATAAATGCTGACAGCGTATGCTGTTTTCATTCAGCGTTGTCTGTCGGAAATTATACTCTACAGCGTATCATGTCAGACAGACATTGGTAAATCTACCCCTTAGTCCCCAATTCTCAAAAACTCTTCAGCTTGGAGTAAAATTGTCTTGGAGACCTCAGATAAATAGACCTCAATGAATTTTCTAAGAGAATGACCTGGAAGTTCTACAGAGATGAGAGTTGCCTCCCAAGGGAAGTAATGAGGCTCTATGAAATTAAAAATCTCACAGTGGAGAATGAACTTAACAGGGGGACTTGTCACACACATAAATAAGATCTCGGTTTGCAGCAAATACATAGTAAACTGAATCATTTTCACTACAGGTTAACATATAACAAAGTTAATCAACATATAGCTTGCAAGGTAAACCAGATACGACTTGTGAGAACTTAGTGTCCCTCTAGCTTTGTAATTTTTTTTAATAATATCTGGATTCTGCTGTTCTAAAACCAATAAAGCCTTCATCACCTTAGGAACAGTTTTGGACCAAAATATTTTGTCTTTATAATAGATAATAAACTAAGTATAAAGTGCCACAGAGATATATTTCCATAGTGTTACCTGATTGATTGACTCTGCTGGAACTGCATTATTAAAAACTTTATTTTTCTTTCATGATTTAGATAGATCGTACATATGTAAACAACTTTCCAATTTACTTCTATTATCAGATTTACTTCATTCTCTTGGGATCCTATGTTAAAGCTGTAGCAATACACTGCGGGGAGCTAGCTGAACAATCTGATAAGAAAATGACAACAGGCATATGAGTGCAGTCACGAGTCAGCAGCTAGCTCCCAGTAGTGCATTTCTGCGCCTGAGCCAATGTATGTTTTACAACATAGGATAGCAAGAGTACAAACCTAATTAGATATTAGAAGTAAATTAGACATTTGTTTAAAATTGCATGTTCCATCTGAACCATAAAAGAAAAATTTGGCTTTATTTGTCGCATTAACCCCATCATCACCTAAATATAACAAACCACCTCACCTCCAAGGGATGCTAAATCTAAGAGTAAGTCTACCATCGACTATAAGCCCAGGCAGATACATCACAGATAGGACCCCAATCCTTAGTACCATCAAACCTTAAAATAGTCACATATCTAGGCACTTATTTTTGCATAGTATTTGGTAGTCTTTATCCTTGCTTAATGCCAAGGTTCACCACCCTCAAACATATTGCACAACAGTACCTTGTGGGAAGCTAAAAATTAATAGCATTTTACCTATGTAAAAAAATCAGGAATAAGGGGAGGGATTAGTGTTTTGAGTGAGTCCTCCTCATCTTTTCATTGGTATTAAAAATGTTCTCAACCATGCAGTAAAGGAGAGGACTCAGTGGTACTGGCAACTCCAGCTTAATTAATTGACCAATAAGGGGGAAATCACCTCTAACTAGTTTAGCAATTGGATTATTTCTCATCTGTTTATCAAAAATGCTTAGTACACCTGTTCTTCAATTAAGTCATTTTGGTGCACCCAGTATATATCAGTCACTAAGTACTCAACTGCAAATTATAACTTTCTAAATAAATCTTATAAAAGCATTTAAAACTATCATAAGCAAAATTTGCATTGTTTGTACTCTTGAAGCATGGTTATTGACTATTGTTTATCTTAGATCCTTTATTGTGGCCGATTAGAGAAAGATATAAATGAGCTCCTGCACTGATCAATCTTTCATGACAAGGATAAGCACACAGTTGTTACACAGCCGTTAATTAAACATTTCATGTCATCATAATGAAATTAATGGCCAGTTAAGATCCTCTAATTGTTTTTCTTATGCTGTGCTTGTTGTTATGCTACCTATATCATTAAGAAAAGATTTGCAGTAATCTCAATGCACAGATGTTTGCTTCCATTGTGTCAGTTTATTTCCAGTTGATCCATTTATACATGTTTTGTTTTTGTGTACCTTTGTTAGTTCTTTTTAGCACACCACATGCCATCAGGTTTGCTTACTTTTGCTTTGTATCATAAAAAAATAAAATAAAAAATAAACGGCTAGATTTAGAGTTTTGTCGGTAAGGACCCGCATAGCTAACGCTCCTCCCCCCCCGCACCTTTTAAACAACGCTGGTATTAAGAGTTTAAAATTCTCTGAAGGGTTGCGTTAGGCTCCAAAAAGGGAGCGTAAAGGCATATTTACCGCCACTTCAACTCTCAATACCAGCGTTGCTTATGGTAGCGGCTAGCTGGAAAAAAGTGCTTGTGCACGATTCCCCCATAGGAAACAATGGGGCAGTTTGGGCTGCAAAAAAACCTAACACCTTCAAAAAAGCAGCGTTAAGCTACTAACGCAGCCCCATTGTTTCCTATGGGGAAACAGTTTCTAAGTCTGCACCTAACACCCTAACATGAACCCCGAGTCTAAACACCCCCAATCTTACACTTATTAACCCCTAATCTGCTGCCCCACTATCGTGGACACCTGCATTACACAATTAACCCCTAATCTGCTGCTCCGTACACCGCCGCAAACGACATAATCCCTATGTACCCCTAATCTGCTGCAGCCAATCAGATTGAGCTCACATTCTAGTGGCTGTTCCGATCAGCCAATAGAATGCGAGCTCAATCTGATTGGCTGATTGGATCAGCCAATCCGATTGAACTTGAATCTGATTGGCTGATTCAATCCGCGTCGGCTGGAAGAAGATGGCTACGCTCCACTCCGGATGGATGAAGATAGAAGATGCCGCTTGGATGAAGATGTCTAACGGTCCGGATGTCCTCTTCTGCCCGGATAGGATGAAGACTTCTTCCGCTCCAGATGTCTTCTTTTTTTCCATCGGTGCCCGGTTGGGTGAAGACGACTCAAGGTAGGGAGATCTTCAGGGGGGTAGTGTTAGGTTTATTTAAGGGGGGTTTGGGTTAGAGTAGGGGTATGTGGGTGGTGGGTTGTAATGTTGGGGGGTGGTATTGTGTTTATTTACAGGCAAAATATCTGATTTCTTTGGGGCATGCCCAGCAAAAAGCCATTTTAAGGGCTGGTAAGGTAATAGAGCTGTTAACTTTTTTAATTTAGATTAGGGTAGGGAACTTTTTTATTTTGGGCGGCTTTGTTATTTTATTGTAGGGAACTTTTTTATTTTGGGCGGCTTTGTTATTTTATTAGGGGGCTTAGAGTAGGTGTAATTAGCTTAAAATTCTTGTAAACTTTTTTTACTTTTTGTAATTTAGTGTTTGTTTGTTTTTTTGTAATTTAGTTTAGTTTATTTAATTGTAGGTACTTGTAGTTGATTGATTTAATTTATTTATTGATAGTGTAGTGTTAGGTTTAATTGTAACTTAGGTTAGGATTTATTTTACAGGTAATTTTGCAATTATTTTAACTAGGTAGCTATTAAATAGTAAATAACTATTTAATAGCTATTGTACCTAGTTAAAATAAATACAAAGTTGCCTGTAAAATAAATATAAATTCTAAAATAGCTACAATATAATTATTCATTATATTGTAGCTAGTTTAGGGTTTATTTTACAGGTAAGTATTTAGCTTTAAATAGGAATACTTTATTTAATAAGAGTTAATTTATTTCGTTAGAATAAAATTATATTTAATTTAGGGGGGTGTTAGGGTTAGGGTTAAACTTAGTTTTACGGGTTAATACATTTATTAGAGTAGCGGTGAGGTCCGGTCGGCAGATTAGGGGTTAATACTTAAAGTTAGGTGTCAGCAATGTTAGGGAGGGCAGATTAGGGGTTAATACTATTTATTATAGGGTTTTTGAGGCAGGAGTGAGGCGGTTTAGGGGTTAATACATTTATTAGAGTAGCGGCAAAACTCAGGTCGGCAGATTAGGGGTTAATAAGTGTAGTTAGGTAGCGACGACGTTGGGGGGGGGGCAGATTAGGGGTTAATAAATATTATGTAGGTGTCGGCGATGTTAGGGGCAGCAGATTAGGGGTTTATAGGTATAATGTTGGTGGCGGCGGTCTGCAGTCGGCAGATTAGGGGTTAATTTTTTTTTTTATAGTGGCGGCGATGTGGGGGGACCTCGGTTTAGGGGTACATAGGTAGTTTATGTGTGTTAGTGTACTTTAGATCACAGTAGTTAAGAGCTTTATAAACCGGCGTTAGCCCAGAAAGCTCTTAACTACTTAATTTTTTTCTGCGGCTGGAGTCTTGTCGGTAGAGGCTCTACCGCTCACTTCAGCCAAAACTCTAAATACCAGCATTAGGAAGATTCCATTGAAAAGATAGGATACGCAATTGGCGTAAGGGGATCTGCGGTATGGAAAAGTCGCGGCTTGGAAGTGAGACCCTTTCCTGACTGACTCTAAATACTAGCAGGCAGTAAAAAGCAGAGTTAGGAGCCCTTAACGCTGCTTTTGACGGCTAACGCCAAACTCTTTAATTAAAAAATTAAACACTTTGAGATTGTAATATAAAGTATAATGTGTATAGTAAAACTGACTGTGTCTCCCTTTTCCTGTAATTTAGTTCTGAATACTGTGGGTTTTCCAATTGCTGTTAGAAGAAGAACAAACTATGGCCTAGATTACGAGTTAAAGAGGTCCCAACGCTGCTTTTTAACGCCCGCTGGTATTACGAGTCTTGAAGTTACAGGTGTACCGCTCACTTTTTTGGGCAAACTCAGAAATACAGCAAATCCATTTACGCCAATTGCGTATTCTCTTTTTTCAATGGGACTTGCATAGCGCCGGTATTACGAGTCTGCCAAAAAGTGAGCGGTACACCCTCTCCTGTCAAGACTGGTACCGCATTTAAAAGTCAGTAGTTAAGAGTTTTACACTACAACGCCGTAGCATAAAACTCTTAACTAAAGTGTTAAAAAGTACACTAACACCCATAAACTACCTATTAACCCCTAACCCGAGGCCCCCCCACATCGCAAACTCTAAAATAAATATTTTAACCCCTAATCTGCCAAACCGGACATAGCCGACACTATAATAAATATATTAACCCCTAAACCCCCACACTCCCGAATCGCAAACACTAGTTAAATATTATTAACCCCTAATCTGCCGGCCCTAACATCGCCGCCACCTACCTACATTTATTAACTCCTAATCTGCCGCTCCCAACGTCGCCACCATTATAATAAAGTTATTAACCCTTAAACCTAAGTCTAACCCTAACACCCCCTAACTTAAATATAATTAAAATAAATCTAAATGGGGGGGCGGAGCTAACAAGCAGAGCGAACAGACGTACATATCTGCAGCTCTGCAACTAAAATCTAATTATCGGCTATAATCTAAGCAATTTGAACCTTTTTTTTTTCTTTTTATATATATTCTTTTTTGCAACAATACTTTGAGAATCAGAAGACTCATAATACACATCTTTGCTTTGGGGGGTAATCCCCTATTATACACCACAGAACAAGCTCCCGATTTGACATCCTGTGGCCGCGGCTAAAGCCGACACCGGAGCTATTACACTTTAGAACACAGAGAACCTTGCTTGGCTATATTTTAGAAGAAGTCCGGAACTCTCCTCAACAGACCCTAATTTCAGCTTCCCACATCAGGTTGGCTAGAAGTCGCCAACAATACCCAGTGCGGAGTCCCATCCGAGCACTTAAGAGGGAACATCGGCCCAGATAGTGAACAGACCAAGGTATGTGGTGACAAACACCCGGCGTAACACTGATGACACACAAGCTGTTCGCTTAATAGACTGTCCACCTAACTGGCCATATTATACAACCGCCCTTAACAGTATAAAGCTCTAACCTTACTCACCCTCTCACCATCAATTGGGGCCTCCATTTTTGGTGCGAGTTGCCATTTACCTCAGAATTACAACTGCGCAATATCTGATGTCTCATATCTGAGCTCTGCCCCGGGCTACTTGCGCTATCCAAGAAAGTAGAAAGCAGCTACGCACATACATGGAGGTATTCGGATGGACCTAAGCACCTTAGTAGAGGACATAAGCTACGGGGCTTCTACACATAAAGGTCACACTCACTACCCGTTTTTTCATCACATTATCGAGGTGCAAACGTTCTGGTGCATATATAGGAGCCCTGTATAATTAACTACTGTGCAGTCTATTTATTTTCTGCTTCAATAAAGATCCCGGTTCCAACCTGATATCCTTGAGTGTTAGTCACTGAACATATTATCTAACACATTACAGCCTTCCTTGTGAGGACAGCAATCTGATAGCATATTCTAAAGAGAAACACCTGCTGTGAAGCGACATCTCTGTCTCCTTTTTTTCTTTTTTTTTGACCACTTAAATTCTTTGCTAAATTTTTATTGTATATAACATCTATGACAAAGAAATACATCTGGAGAGAGATCAGCTAGATTGAGGAACTGTTCTTAGCACTATATTATATATAGAGAGACCACAACAGGAGACCACTCCTTTTCTCTTTTTTTCTTTTATCTCTCATGCACTCTCTCCCTCCCTTTCCTGCTGTATGAAAATTGCAGCAGGTCATAACCTCAAACCTTTTACCGTCTTGGCCCAGTGAGGGCGATATCCCTGGAGAGAGTGTGTACCCATCCTGTTATATCATATATTTGTGTTGAGTGCTGTTCGAGATTAACCACTAGCAACAGACCCTGAGGATCTCCACCCCTATATCTCAGTGAATTTAAAATCCAGACAGGTATTGGAAGCAAATTAGATTGAAATTGACTTTTTGATAGTATTCTTTGACACGCACAGCGAATATGTCTAACATGTTGAGCTAGAACCCCCAGTGAGGCAGATGATCCCCCCCCAAGTATCTGATGTCTACGAGACTTTTCCTCTAAAGCATAAACTTGCTAGCACCATATTCTCTTGGAATTAGAACATAAAGTCTCCTTTCATTGTGTACATTGACTATACATCTTCTGACCAGCTAGAATGTCACACTCGCAGAGGAAGAAACTTAAGCACCAGGGAGGACCTAAACGAACAGTGGCGGATCACTTTCATAGCAAATCTCAGATAGATAGAGAGTTTTCTGATGATGACACCCATGTCTCACCTACTTCTGCTAAGATGTCAGTCCCACACGGATCACAAGACCCTATTCACTCCCATTCAGATACCTCTGTCATTGAGCTCATTAATTCCCTGTCTACAAAAATGGACTCTCACTATACCTCACTAAGACACGATATTAAGTCATCAGTAGCTGACCTAAAAAGAGAAATTGCCTCGCTGGGCAAGAGAACAGAAACACTCGAGAGAAAACATAAGGACTTAGCCACAGATCAGTCCAATCTGTTAGTATATTCACAGTCATTGGCAGAACAAATTGCAGAGGTTGAAACAAAGCTGGCAGATCTCGAAGACAGGTCAAGGAGAAGTAACCTTCGTATAAGAGGTATACCAGAGAATGTCACAAATCATGGCCTACCTGAATATCTCAAAGACCTCTTTAAGGTCCTCTTGGGACCTTACCAGGAGCAGGATGCTACAATCGACAGGGCACACAGAGCGTTACGCCCTAGGAACACCTCGGCTGAGTTATCACGTGACGTCATCATACGATTTCACTATTATTCTTTTAAGGAGAAGCTGTTGAAGGCATCTTTTCTAAACAAGTCTCTACCTGAACCACATCAAAAGATACAGATTTTTCCTGATCTATCAGTACTTACATTGACTAAGAGAAGAAGCTTTCACCCAATTACTCAATGTTTAAGGAAACAGGAGATAAAATATTGATGGGGCTTCCCTGTGAAGCTTTTTTTCCACAATGGTCAGAGCTATAGTATTTCAACTTTAAAGCAGGGGATAGATTTGCTGGAAAGACTCCATATGCTACAATCCCCATCAGCTTCGGTGCAAGACCGGTCACACTCTCAAACCCTTAATGTGACAGCTCAAGAATGGAGCCCCACTTCCAGTCATTCGTCAGATCCTGCAAGAAGAAAGGTCAATTCCAGACAATAGATCAGATGAGTACATTACTTTATATTGTCTTGTTAGTTCTCCGATGTTAAGAGACATATGTTAAGAGTTATAGCCATGAACTATTGGTTCTAACATGTGGACTCCATGTAGCGTTTTTGGAGATTAACCACTGAAAATGTTGAAGTTCATAGACTCTCTGGTTTGGACTCCGAGTTGCCTTTTGGTTCTCAAATTCTTTATATGTTTAAATGTTGACATACGCCCTAGGTTTAAGTTTAACTTGTGTTAGTGATTGTCTTATATGCTCAATTCTGAGTATATACAGAATTTAGTTTAACTTAGGATGCTGTTACATTATTTAATCCAAATCGCTACCCCCCTTGGATTATAAACAGAGACTTCCCTGGAAAAGGAACAATTAAGTAATGTCTCCTGGTTCAACATTTGTAGGCTGGACTATATACAACCAACAGTTTGATATTGAATGAGTACTATTTTATAAGTCTTAAGTTTGAGTTATGTATGTTTATATGGTAACACACATGTTTAGCTAGTTCATGAGTCACCTTAAATACAGGGGTTTCTATGCTCTATATCTTCCATTCTTATTGTTATTCCGGTATCATAGGACACAGGTATTTTTCTGTGCATTCTAGATGTTTTCTCCCCCGCCTTAAACTTGTGTGTCCATTATCTACTTAGTAAGATATACATCTGTTATCGCATACTTACTACTATAGTTCACCCACATGCACTATGCTATCCTTGTTAACCTCAGAAGAGGTATCGATTAACCTGAAGTTACTTTTCATATTTATCCTATTTATATGTTCCATCCTGTATATACCATAACTTCATCTGAAGGATACATTGTCAGACGTATTCTAGATAATGGTGCTCCCTATGATGTTGTTTTTATTACCAGAACAAATTTTCAATTCCTGATGGGCCCCTCTCCTCCCTTTCCCGCCGGTACTTGCTGCCTGCGGGTCATATCCCTGATCCTTTTTCCCACATCGCCTATAGCTGGCATCTCCCTAGGAGAGAGCCTCATCTGGAAGTCCCCTATATCCCATATTCCATGCATATCAATATCCCCCCCTGAACATAACTTTCTCAGAAGTCATCCTTAATTATTATATACACATAAGCCTAGTGAACCAAAATGTTTCTAGTCGGTTACGCTCTCTGGTTCCGCGCCCCCCCCCCCTCACAATGCTCCCCTCATATTGTTTACTCCATATATAGAACATTCCTATATTAGAACTCTGGCACCTCTTTATTGCTCTCCGCCTCTTCCTTTGGCTACTGCTGAGCGGTGCTTACCCGCTGATGCTGGTCAGGCGAAGATACTTTGTTGACAGAAATAAGTACAGAGGGCTCTTATTTTCCTCCCAGAGGAACACCTATTTGTCTTGGTTGAAAGTGCCAAATATCTACAGATTATCTTATACATTAGTGTAAAGTTCTCATTTTAACATATATCATTGGGGATGTATAATTTTTGTGGTTATCATTTTAGACCCTGTATTGTTTCCTATATCAATTGGCTCATGAGTAGTCATCGAATTAACCACTATTTAAAGCTATTCAATTTATTATAAAATGAGATTCTCAAGTTATAGATATCTAAGTACTGTACAACTATCACTTACTGTTGTGGCTGATGTAACGGTCAATTATGTATCTATTATGTGACAACTGTCTACCTTGTTTGTGTATAGTGCTTGTTATCATATTTTGTTGGTTGTTTTTTCTGCATATCAAGAATCTCAATAAAAGATTATTTAAAAAAAATAAAAAATAAAAAATAGATCTAAATAAAATTAATACAATTAACTAAATAATTCCTATTTAAAACTAAATACTTACCTATAAAATAAACCCTAAGATAGCTACAATATAAATAATAGTTACATTGTAGCTATCTTAGGGTTTATTTTTATTTTACAGGCAACTTTGTATTTATTTTAACTAGGTAAAATAGTTATTAAATAGTTATTAACTATTTAATAACTACCTAGTTAAAATTAAGACAAATTTACCTGTAAAATAAAACCTAACCTAAGTTACAATTACACCTAACACTACACTACAATTAAATTAATTACCTAAATTAAATACAATTAATTACAATTAAAAAAAATATCTAAAGTACAAAAAACAAACAAACACTAAATTACAGAAAATAATAAAGAAATTACAAGATTTTTAAACGAATTACACCTAATCTAATCCCCTTAACAAAATAAAAAAAAGTCCCCCAAAATAAAAAAAGCCCTACCCTACACTAAATTACAAATAACCCTTAGGGTCCCAGGAAGGGGGTGACCTTGTCGTGGTTCTGGGCTTGATCCTTTGGCACCAAATGTAACTGACTTCCCCCAGTTATGCTTTTAAACATTACTGTGAATCTGCTGGCGAGTGCCAGGTTTTCTTTGTGTTGTATATATATATATATATATATATATATATTTTACTATATATATTTACTATATATATATATATATATATATATTTTACTATATATATATTTACTATATATATATATATATATATATATATATATATATATATATATATATATATATATATATATATATAACACACAGAGGAAGTCTAGCACTCACTAGCAAGCACTAAGATTAAAAGCAAAAATGGAAGAATTGGTTACTGCATCTGGCCAAATGGGACAAGCCCCGGTACAAGGTCTCTTTCAAAACCTGGGTCCCTAATAAAGCCAAACAATGCAAGCTCTCAATCAAACAAACTCGGAACCAGTCAAGGGCGCACAGACTTATGCAAAAAAAGCTTATAACAGCTTAAAGTAAAATATGAAAAATAAACATTCCTTTATTTGTGCTATTGGCAAAACCTTTAACAAACAATTCCAGTATGTGAGTAGGAGAATTTTTATAAAGGTGGTGGGTGTGTACTTTTTGCTTTCCATGAAGCACATACAGGCACCCATAAACATACACATGCATACACACAAGTATCCTCATGGACAATCAAGCACAACATATACATAGACAACCACATAGGTTAGATAGAAGCTTTGGGGGTAAAATATTTTAGAAGGCTCAATATAAAACAAGCATCTATTTAATTGCAGTGAAATTGTAATGGTATTCATATCTGTTTCATAACAGGAATTCTCAGTCCACTTCTTCATAATACTTTTTTTTCTGGAATTTGACTTTCAGCAATCCAGAAAACAGTGCACTATCCTCCTTGGCTTAACAGACAAAGCAACTTTCCTAACAGTTCGCCTGCTGTGTTAAAGGACCACTTAATTCTGTAGCATTGCCTAATTAACAAGTGCATAATAAAAAGACAATAAACACCATGGGCTAATTCATCAAAGTGCAGCAGACAGAGGTAGTGAACAAGTTAAGGATCAGCGGTCTTAAGATCGCTGCTTCTTAACTCCTGTTTCGCGCTGAAACAAGTGTATACAGCCCCCTTCGGGCCATGATAAATCAACCCCCCTACTCTTAATTTCAAATAAACAGTAGATTGTTTTCCTGACATTTTTTTTTTTCTTATTTTCCGACCCCTTTACCATGTGACAGAGACAGCAGCCAATCACAGACTAGTATACATATACACATGCTCAGTAGGATCTTGTTCCCCAGAAAGTGTGAATATAAAAAGACAAAATTTGATAATGGAAGTAAATTGGAAAGTGTCTTAAAACTACATGATCTATCTGAATCATAAAAGTTTATTTTGACTTGAGTGTCCCTTTAAGCTGTTCTCTCCCATGCAACTAGGAACTTAGCACTCTTTCAGCTCCGTTTTAGATTTGCACCCCACCAGGTTAAATATATGCTCAAACACACATCTAAAAACTGCCCAGGTGCAGCCTTTTTTGGAAAACTGTTCTCAAAGAAGCCTTATAGTTAGTTTCAGCTATAGGGGCCAAATTATGAAGCTCCGAATGGAGCTTGTTGCCCCTGTTTTCGCGCGAGCCTTTGGGCTCACCGAAAACAGCAATTATGAAGCAACAGTCTAAAGACCGCTGCTCCATAACTTGTCCGTCTGCTCTGAGACTTTGGACATCAATCCGCCGTATCCTATATGATCGGGCTGATTGATACCTCCTGCTAGCGGCCGATTGGCCGGGAATCTGCGGGGGCGTCATTGCACAAGCAGTTCACAAGTACTGCTTGCGCAATGATAAATGCCAACAGCATATGCTGTCGGCATTTAACGATGTGCGGCGGACATGAATGCTACATTGTATCATGTCTGCTTGCACTTTGGTAAATTGGCCCCAGAGTCTAAAATATTCAGGGTTTGTATAGAATGTCAGGCAAATGCCATGCAAAGGTTAAATGTACTATTAAAGCTGAATGTATTGGGATATTTAAAAGTTATAATGTATTAAAACAGAGCACTTCACATAAAACTGCGACTGTTACAGCTCTAATTTATACAATCATTAGTTCTTCATTTTTTTAATAGGTTGCAGAGATTCCAAAACTAAATTATTCATTTACCCATGTGTAATCATTTTTCATCTTTCTATGACTTTCTGCAAAGTCATTAGTTTTGAAATACCTTATATTCCCTGCCCAATGCTGGGTGTGTCAAATAGAAATGTTGCTGATGTAATCGCATATGCTGAGAACATGTGCACAATTTGCAATGCATATAAAGCAAAATATTTCTTCAACTTAGATGGTGCATTCTTTCGGATATTCATTTTTACATTTGTGACAAAACAAATGCACAAGATTACTAACTATAATGTTTTTTTTTTTTTTATTAAAATAAGACCCTTGAAATTCCTTAAAAGGATAAAATCAAAACGTTTCTGCCATGCACTATTTAAACATTTTAAAATGTTTTTTTTTTTTAATGAAAGAAAGTTAAAGTTGTTCTAATTGATGTTGAAACAAAGATGAAGTGCAAGTTTTAGTGCATCTTATACATAAGGACAGATATCCTAGTGGCTGAGAGGTACAGCTCCCACAGTTTTATTGGTGAAAGTAACACAGGATCTGTTTACAGAAACTAAATTCTGTAATAAAGTTCATCTAAGAAGCATTATGAATTGTGTGAATATACAGACTGGGTACATTAGATGATGGGGTGCGTAAGCAACTGTAAAAATTAGAAGAATTTATTCTGTGATATCCCCTACAGATTAAAGCTGTTACTATCACTCTAATATCACTCTCTCTTTCAATAAGGATTCCCTCAAGTTTCAAATAAATGCCAGTGCCAAGCATCCCTCTCTATATCACTTAGTCTCTATTTACTATCCTGCAAGTAAAGTGTCTTCAAGAACATAATATTGTTCATACTGCATATGTATACTAGTCGGTGAATGGATGATGGTTGTCACATGATACAGGAGGCCAGCAAATGGGGGGAAATTAATTTGTCAGAAAAAAAATACTGTTTATTTAAAATTCAAAGTAAGTGTTGTTGCATTGTCTTTTTATTATGCACTTGTTTGTTATGTAATTCTACTGTATTTAATGGTTCTTTAACCCTTTGAGTGCTAAGCACTTTCTCACCTGGGTGCTAAGATGTTTTAATGTTTTTTTTTAATTTTTAAATATTTTGAACACTTTTTTTTTTTCTCAGACCCCTAAGACTTACATTGTTGGAAAGGTTAGGCGATAACCTTTTGAATGATGGGTCTTGGGGGTCTGTAGCTGCTTAGATGCCTGAGATACAGGCTTCTAAGCAGCATGCCCCCTCCTCCTATACTTATTGTTAAGTATAAATAAAGTTGTGCAGTGACGTCATCACATTATTGCGCATGACGTCAGCACGCAAAACGATAAGCCCCGGCAATGCCTGTCACTCTAAAGGCATGATCGCCGGGGTAGGAGCGGGTGGAAGCCCCCAGATCTCCCTCAAGGTGTTAGAGTGCTAGTGACGGCTCTGAGCCGTCATTAGCACCAGAGTGGGAAACTCTGTGACATCTCAGAGCCGTCATTAGCACTCAAAGGGTTAACTTTGCATGTTCTATCTGAATAATTAAATATATACTGTCCCTTTAATTACAGTACAACACACAACCAAAAATGGTGACATTATTAGTACTCAGTACTTGCCTTCATTGGGATGAGCAATTTTAAGGGTGGTACTCACTACTAGTTACAGGTGTCAACCAAATAGTCTGGCTTCAAGGGGCCGATTTAACAATGTCTGTCTGATGATACACTGTAATGTATCATATCCGACAGACATCGCTGATTGCCGACAGCATAAGCTGTTGGAATTTAACATTGCACAAGCAGTTCTGGTGAACTGATTGTGCAATGCTGCCCCCTACAGATTTGCCACTAGCAGGGGGTGTCAATCTGATCAGGTGGATTGCAGACCACAGCCTCAGAGCAGACGGGCCAGTTAAGGAGCAGCGGTCTTAAGACCGCTGCTTAATAACTGCTGTTTATGGTGAGTCTGAAGGGTCGCGTGGAAACAGAGGCATCAGGGGCCATTCGGTCCTTAATAAATCGGCCCCTAAGTCTCTAAATAATGTAAACAATGTTGTCAGCTAGACCTTGCATTAAGGTATCATTGTGCATTTATGAATCTTTTACTGATAGACAATAACATATACATAGTGTTAAACTTAGTGATTACAAGGTGGTTTATTTTTATGTTTTTCAGGTCATTGCAATTGTCATGGACACATTTACTGATGTGGATATTTTCAAAGAACTTGTTGAAGCGTCTTCTAGAGGTGTTCCTGTTTATCTACTCCTGGATGATATAAACTTTCCTCATTTTCTCAAAATGACTGAAAAACAGGGAGTGCAGTTGCAAAGGCTTAGGGTAAGTGAAGAAAGTTATATTTCATGTAACCACATAGTTAAACATACTATTTGCAACAAATCATAAAAAGGAACTTATGCTATTACTTTGTAGCTGTGT
This sequence comes from Bombina bombina, assembly GCF_027579735.1. Classification (NCBI taxonomy): domain Eukaryota; kingdom Metazoa; phylum Chordata; class Amphibia; order Anura; family Bombinatoridae; genus Bombina; species Bombina bombina. The sequence continues at coordinate 490,180,400 of NC_069502.1, forward strand.
AGCTCTGCAGTAAATAAATTAATATCTACATCCTAAATACAGTATTTATAAAAGCTTTTCTAGAAATATTAGTTTACTACAGTAATTAAAAGTATGTACATATAGATGTTTTACAGCATAGTAGCCCTTTCTCATGCATTCTGCCTCTGCAATATTTTTATTTGTTACTCTTTGTGTAATTTTTTTATTTTGTGTCATTTTTTTATTTCTTTGTTACTCTTTGTGTCGTTTTTTTATTTACTTCTCTGTTTTTCCTTCTTTCTAACTGCATATCTATCTCTTCTTTCCTTATGTGACCCATGTTTGTGCCGCCCATAGCCCTGCCCCATTCTCCTTCCCTTAGTCTATAACAAACATTCTCTACCATATGTGTTTTTTGTCCCTTCTCTATGTGAACACAGCTCTTGCTAACTCTCATGCAGCTATTCATCATTTCTCTAGTTGATTTTGTGAAAGCCATGCAATATATCAAGGGAACAGAATGTGATACTGTGCTATATTTATCATTTTATGGAGTTACTTGCTAAGTGATTGTGAACAAGGTGTTCCTAAAAGCACATGATACGATTTTTTTGTAGAAATTTCATGGATATTGTTGAGATTCGCTTTGTGTGTGTGCCCTAAATTACATAAAACAAGACATGGGGGTAGATTTATCATAGTGCGAACGGACATGATACGATGAAGCTTATCATGTCCGCTGCATATCGATAAATTCAGACAGCATACACTGTCGCCATTTATCATTGCACCAGCAGTTCTTTTTAATTGCTGGTGCAATGCCACCCCCTGCAGATTGGCCGCTAGCAGGGGTGTCAATTAACCCAATCATATTTGATCGGGTTGATTTTTGTCCACGGCCTCAAAGCAGGCGGAAACAGGAGCATCAAGCTCCATACAGAGCTTGATAAATCGGCCCCATGAACTCTGTAGTTTGCTAAATATGTCAATCTTCAAAACCAATCAGAATAACTGATTGTAAAAAGCATTAACTGCTAAAGTTCTAGTGATTAGAAAAGACTACAAGTTGAGTCAATGTAAAAATTGTATTTACTTTAATAGAGATTCAAAGGGACATGAAACACAGATTTTTTCTTTTATGATTCAGATAGAGAATACGATTTTAAACAACTTTCCAATTTACTTCTATTGTCTAGTTTGCTTAATTCTCTTGGTATTCTTTGTTAAAATATATCTAGATAGGTTAAGGAGCTTGGAGGTAGATTCTGATTGGTGGCTCAACTTGTATGTTCATTTTCATTGGCTTACAAATGTGTTCAGCTACTCCCAAGAGCGCATTGCTGCTTCTTCAATAAAAGATACCAAGAGAGTGGAGAAAAATTGATAACAGAAGTAAAATGGAAAGCTATTTAAAAATGTATCATCTATCTCAATCAAAAGAAAAGTTTTTTGTTTCATGTCACTTTAACAGTGACAGTTGTCCTTTTCTTAAACTGGAAATATGTGAACATATTAGAGATTCCATTGAGTCTATTTGTTTCTGTAAGAGGAATCTTGCACCTTTGTGACACATAGTAGATTCTACTCCTTACTTACAGTCAGCCGATAGTTTTCATCTTGCATTGTGCAAGTTTCTCACATATTAGTCAATCCATAGCATGGAATGAAATAATATTTGGCGTTTGGTCAATAGCTACGTGTGAACTCTAGATAAGCCATATACTGCATCACACCAGTGACTGAGAAACTCTTATGGATTTGTGAGTCTAAAAGGGACATAATACCCATATGCTAAATCACTTGATAGTGATGCAGCATAACTGTAAAAAAACTGACAAGAAAATATATCCTAACCATCTATCTCTATGTAAAAAAAAAAAGGAAAACATTTTTACCTTAAAATTTCTTCAGTTCACAATAGTAAGTGCTCTGTGAAACAGTTATGTTTCAGCTACTGTCCAGCTACAAGTTGGAAAAACAATAAAAAAAGCAATAGCCAATCATGTGATCTTTCACAAAATCTCGAGAGATTTCATTTGTAAACTTCCTTAAACTGAGGAGGTAAATAACATAACTGTGACTAGCATCCTTATTGGCTGGTTAAAGTACCTTTACAATGGGATGTAGCTACTGAGGATATTTTGAAGTAAAGACTCTTCCTTTTTTACTTAGAAATGTTCATTTTATATTTTCTAGTCACCTGTGCTCCATGACTTTCAAGTGCTTTAACATTTGAGTATCATGTCCCTTTAAAAGTACTTAAAACTTAAGATTGACTTCCTCATAAAAACATGCAGAGTAACATGACATCACCACTCAAAACGGGATGCCCCGGCAATGCCTGTCACTTTACAGGCACGATCGCCGGGGTAGGAGCGGGTGGGAGCCCCCAGATCTCCCTCAAGGTGGGAGAGTGCTAGTGACGGCTCTGAGCCGTCATTAGCACCAGAGTGGGAAACTCTGTGATTAGTCATTAGCATTCAAAGGGTTAAAAAGGGGTGTATTTTATCTTGTTTACAATTCACCTAATGTTTGAAATCATTAGCACTCAAAGTGTTAATGCTCCCGCTCGAGTATTAACAGCGTTAGAAGAAAGCTCTTTGTGCATGTCGGGTTGCGCTCGTATAATAAGTTGAAAGTAAACTGTTTTCACTTGCACTTGATCGGAACAGCCAATAGAATGCAAGCTCAATCTGATTGGCTGATCGGATCAGCCAATCGGATTGAACTTGATTCTGATTGGCTGATTCCATCAGCCAATCAGAATTTTCCTACCTTAATTCCGATTGGCTGATAGAATCCTATCAGCCAATCGGAATTCGAGGGATGCCATCTTGGATGACGTCCCTTAAAGGAACCGTCATTCGTCGAGAAGTCGTCGGTGAAGATGGATGTTCCGCGTCGGCGGGATGAACATGGATCCGGAAGAAAGAAGATTGAAGATGCCGTTGATAGAAGAATTCAGTCGGATCATGGACCTCTTCAGCTCCCGCTTGGATGAAGACTTCAGCCGGATCATGGACATCTTCAGCCCCCCGCTTGGGCTTGGATCAAGACATCGGAGCCAGGACGGATCGGTGTGATACCCGGCGAGGTGTAGATAAGGTAGGAAGATCTTCAGGAGCTTAGTGTTAGGTTTATTTAAGGGGGGTTTGGGTTAGATTAGGGGTATGTGGGTGGTGGGTTGTAATGTTGGGGGGGTGTTGTATGTGGTTTTTTTTACAAGCAAAAGAACTGAATTCTTTGGGGCATGCCCCGCAAAGGGCCCTTTTCAGGGCTGGTAAGGTAAAAGAGCTTTGAACTTTTTTAATTTAGAATAGGGTAGGGCATTTTTTTTATTTTGGGGGGCTTTGTTATTTTATTAGGGGGCTTAAAGTAGGTGTAATTTGTTTAAAATTGTTGTAATATTTTTCTAATGTTTGTAAATATTTTTTTATTTTTTGTAACTTAGTTCTTTTTTATTTTTTGTACTTTAGTTAGTTTATTTAATTGTATTTATTTGTAGGTATTGTATTTAATTAATTTATTGATAGTGTAGTGTTAGGTTTAATTGTAGATAATTGTAGGTATTGTAGGTATTGTATTTAATTAATTTATTGATAGTGTAGTGTTAGGTTTAATTTTGTAATTATTTTAACTAAGTAGCTATTAAATAGTTATTAACTATTTAATAGCTATTGTACCTGGTTAATATAATTACAAAGTTGCCTGTAAAATAAATATTAATCCTAAAATAGCTACAATATAATTATAATTTATATTGTAGCTATATTAGGGTTTATTTTACAGGTAAGTATTTAGCGTTAAATAGGAATAAATTATTTAATAAGAGTTAATTTGTTTCGTTAGATTTAAATTATATTTATTTTAGGGGGGTGTTAGGGTTAGGGTTAGACTTAGCTTTAGGGGTTAATACATTTATTAGAGTAGCGGTGAGATCCGGTCGGCAGATTAGGGGTTAATAATTGTAGGTAGGTGGAGGCGACGTTGGGGGGGGCAGATTAGGGGTTAATAAATATAATATAGGGGTCGGCAGTGTTAGGGGCAGCAGATTAGGGGTACATAGGGATAATGTAGGTTGCGTCCGTGTACGGAGCGGCAGATTAGGGGTTAATAATAATATGCAGGTGTCAGCGATAGTGGGGGCAGCAGATTAGGGGTTAATAAATATAACATAGTGGTCGGCGATGTTAGGGGCAGCAGATTAGGGGTACATAGGGATAACGTAGCTGGCTGCGGTGTACGGAGCGGCAGATTAGGGGTTAAAACATTTTAATAGAGTGGCGGGGATGTGGGGGGACCTCAGTTTAGGGGTGTATAGGTAGTTTATGGGTGTTAGTGTACTTTAGAGCACAGTAGTTAAGAGCTTTATAAACCGGCGATTGCCCATAAAGCTCTTAACTACTGACTTTTTTCTGCGGCTGGAGTTTTGTCGTTAGATTTCTAACGCTCACTTCAGCCACGACTCTAAATACCGGAGTTAGAAAGATCCCATTGAAAAGATAGGATACGCAAATGGCGTAGGGGGATCTGCGGTATGGAAAAGTTGCGGCTGGAAAGTGAGCGTTAGACCCTTTCCTGACTGACTCCAAATACCAGCGGGCGGTAAAAACCAGCGTTAGGACCCTCTAACGCTGGTTTTGACGGCTACCGCCCAATTCTAAATCTAGGCCTAAGTTTACTAATATCTTGTACATAGATTATGGGAAAAAAAGTGAGCCTGTGATCTTAAGAATGAAAAAAATACAAACATGACACTGAAATAAAAATAAAATAATAAATACTGCAATATCTCAGACAATGAGGTATACAGTTAGGTGCAATTGGTATCTTAAAGTTTCATAAGTGTGGCTTTAGTATCTATGATATGATCATTGTTTAGTTGACTATTTAAGTTTAAAGGAGGGCGTCTATATATTGTCTTATCAGGAGGATACTAGTTCCCATTTTATTCAAGTAATCCTTAGGGTATTATTCCTGAAGTCGAACCTTCTTTTAAGAGTGGATTTAGCTCTCTGTGAGAAGTGAGGGTTGTAATATTAAAAGAAGTATAAGAACAGGGCATGTCCACTATCCAGGCCCCTGACAGCAGGACCGACCTTATTTCATAAGAAATCATAGAATAAAAATGAAGCACTATAGGAAACAATGGGGCCCGTGTTTCTGGCGAGTATTCAGACTCGCCAGAAGCAGCAGTTATGAAGCAGAGGTCTTGCAGACCTGATCCGCAGTGTCGGATCAGGTCCGCAAGACCTTTCTTAAATAGGGGCCTAAGACTCAGAAGTCAAAGCTTGTGCAGGTATATGTATTAACAAAGAGTTACATCTTTCTACAACAGAGACCCTATTGTAAGCTATTAGATAAGTAGAAATTATGTAGGTGTGGATGAAGATTACAGTAGCTACACATGGAATCAGGGAAGACTCAAAACCAATAAACAGTGGTAAAGTTTGTTATAGTCGCTGTGTGAGTTAAATAGTTTTAAAAAAGTAGGACATTTCCTAATTTAAATGTATAGCTAGGATGTTGTATTTCAGCTAATATAAATTGTAAGATCAAGCAAAGCAAATAAAATGTGTATAGTAGCTGTAACCAACATAAGATGACAACATAACCTTAGAGCCTGAAAAAGTAATTTATAACTGCCCATTTCAGATAGATGCGATTAGTATAATCATAAAAAGTCTTAAGACTTGAGAGTCAAATATTGGTGCAGATTTTGTCAGGCATAGGCTATTTCTAGGCTCATATCTAGGGAAAACCTTAATTAGGGTAATACTAAGAAGCATTGTGGCCACATATAGACTAGAGATCACAGCATGTACCAAGTGGTGTGATTATAGTAATTTTATTAAACTTGGCTGTAGTCTTATAGCAACATATATGAAGTATCTTAAATTTTAAAATACAATGGTCTATAGTGGCATCTTTACTGGGATGATTTGGATATCTCACCCTCTAATGTGTTGACTTACAGCATAGTATTATTATTATTATACTATACTATATTTATGAAGCTCCAACATATTCCGCAGCGCGGTCCATGGATACAATTTATTTAAATAAAACAATACAAGACTTGTAAGAGACAGGACAAAATTTACAAACACATACAGGAGGGATTGAGGGCCCTATTCCCATGGGAATTTACAATCTAGAAGGGTAGGAGGTTGAGAAACAGGAGGTGAGGACTGCAAGATTGGGAAAGATGTTAATACAGAGTTAGATGAGGGAAATGTTAGGTAAGTGAAATTAATTTATTATTGAGTTGGGTGGTAGGCTTCACTGAACAGAAAAGTCTTCAGGGAACATTTAAAGGAAGACAGATTAGGGCAAAGCCTGACAGCACGAGGGAGAGTGTTCCAGAGGGTAGGTGCTGCACGACAGAAGTCCAGCAGTCTAGCATGAGAGGAGGTGATAGTTGCGTATGCAAGGAACAGGTCATTGTTGGATCTTAGTGGATGGGCTAGAGTATACTTGTGTATTAGAGAGGATAGGTAGAGGGGAGTGGCGTTGGTGAGAGCTTTGTATGTAAGGGTGAGAATTTTGAATTTAATTCTGCTGTGAATGGGGAGCCAATGAAGGGACTCGCAGAGAGGTGCAACAGATACAGATCATCGGGAAAGGTGGATCAGCCTGGCAGAGGTATTTAGGATGGATTGAAGGGGGTGGAGGCCGGAAAGAGGAAGGCCAGTGAGTAGCTTATTGCAGTAGTCAAGTCGGGAGATAACAAGGGAGTGGATTATTTGCTTTGTGGTGTCAGCGCTCAAAAAAGGGCAAATTTTGGAAATATTGCGTAGATGGTTGTGGCAAGATGTAGAAAGCGATTGGATATGGGGGACAAAGGATAGATTTGAGTCAAGTGTGACTCTGAAACAGCAGACTTGGGGCGATGGGGAAATGGTGATGCCGTCAACAGGGATAGGGAAGTCAGAAGTCAATGTAGAGTTTGAGGGGGGATAAGAAGGAGCTCAGTCTTGGACATGTTAATCTTTAGGTGGTGAGAGGCCATCCAGGAAGAAATACCAGATAAGCAGTCGCTGACATGAGAAAGGACAGAGGGAGAGAGAACAGGGGTGGAGAGGTAGATCTGAGTATCATCAGCATGGAGGTGATATTTGAAGCCATAAATGTTGATAAGTTTACCCAGCAAAGAAGTATAGATGGAGAAGAGTAAAGGACCCAGAACAGATCCTTGAGGTACTCCAACAGACAGAGGCATAGGAGAGGAGGAGTCGCCGGCAAATGACACAGAGAAAGACCTGTGAGAAAGATAGGAGTGAATCCAGGAAAGAGCAGTGTCACAGAGGCCAAAAGAGCTAAGGGTCTGTAGGAGGAGGGGGTGGTCAACTGTGTCGAAGGCAGCTGAGAGGTCGAGTAAGATGAGTATAGAGTAGTGGCCAATATTTTTTGCGGAGAGAAGATCGTTTGTAACCTTGGTAAGGGCAGTCTCAGTTGACTGTTTTGGGCGGAATCCGGATTGCAGTGGGTCAAGCAAGGAGTTGGTGGACTGTATTGTAAACTAGTATGGTAGAGATTCTATTACGGCACTTCTAAGCAAAAAGTTCACTTCTGCTCGTTATGAATACATATACATAAACAAAGGGGATAAAAGCCATAAATACCTAACTGTTTTACTTTTAACTAGTGCTGGTTTAAAACTTCAAGAAATTATAGGTTTAAGACTAGGTTTGTAATGTCTGGGACAGTATGTTACACGCTCTTCTGATCTTTAGGTCGCCATTTAGGATATCATTATCCTGTGAGCTAAATCCCAGATAATGTTATATATAATATGTCCCAGGGTGGCTGAGTCTCAATGGTATAGAAGAAACTGTACACCATTAAAATCAATATAGTTTGAGTCTGCTCGAATACTGCACCAGCGATGTCGATAATTACCCCACTCCAACTCTCCAGAGGGGCGAGAGGTATAGTGGAGAATTCTGGCCAGCTTGAATTTTAGGGTTCCATACTCATGGCTGAGCATTGTGTGGTTGCGATGTACCTGGTCTAGCCGGAGACAAACACTGGGGCTCTGCAGCATTGCACCAGGTAGGCTGGTTATCATTGTCATCACTGCCAGCAGAGGGTAGACTAACTGCAGCCTTCAGCATATCGCATGGTGTTGGTCTAGGTGAGAGCTCAAGTCTTGCAAAAAAAACTTAGCTAACTTCATGTCACAATAGGGAGTTGGTGCTGTATATGATGTATTATGTAGTGCTTTGAAGCAGTTGGTAAAATTCTGCTTGACCCGGGTTATCAGGGGAGGGATAGCAAGATTCTCCATTTAGGATGCTATTTGAGCTCTCAACAAACCAGAATCTGGCTTGTAAGTGATTGATGCACCATATATTCGTTAATCAAATACTTTGGCAATCAGAGGAGTCAGATCTATCTGTTTCCTTTAAAAATGTTGCTGAGATCTTAGGAATATACAGCCTTTTTCTCAATCTTCCATGTAGAGCTTTCGCAGCCATGTCGGTCGCTGCCTGGCCAAGACCCCTCTCCATTTTCTTTTTATCTTTCTTCCATTTTGAGTGTGGCTGGGCTGTCAAACATGGCCCCCAAACTACTCCTCTATCTTCCTTGTGGATTTGTTTATCCCTCATAGTGAGCGACTTGCTAATAATGGCTGCATCAGTTCATGGAGTGTAACGCATGTGCTATTGGACAGTCAAGTTATATTATCCAGACACAGTCCAATACTATTAAGTTCCCCTGTATTTCCTTTATTTTAGCCACAAATAGTGACCACCGCACATGCATAATGCGGTGATGTCACATGCACCATTTTAAATGTACAAGAAGGCGCAAAAAAAAAAACAAAAAAAAAAAAACACGAGGAAGAAGAAGGATCTTGGGGGACATTTTGAATTCAATATGGCACACAAAAATGAAAAAATACCTGTATTCTGTTATGCGCATACTAAGGAGAGTTGGTGCTGCAGGATGGCATAAGAAGAATATTTTAGACAAGATTAGTATGTTAAGGGTGTTTACTGTCCGTTAACCCTTTGAGTGCTAATGACGGCTCCAAGAGTGACAGGCATTGCCGGGGCTTCATGTGATGTGTGGTGACATCACGCGCAATAACGTGATGACGTCACCGCGCAACTTTATTTATACTTAACAATGTTAAGTATAGGAGGAGGGGGCATGCTGCTTAGAATCCTGTATCTCAGGCATCTAAGCAGCTACAGGCCAGCAAGACCCACTGTTGGAAAGGTAATCGCCTAACCTTTCCAACAGTGTAAGTCTTGGGGGTCTGTAAAAAAAAAAGTTAAAAAACATTTTTTTCAAAAATTAAAAAAAAAAAAACATAGAAAATATTAGCACCCAGGTGGGAGAGTGCTTAGCACTCAAAGGGTTAAGGGACAAACAGAGTTCTCTGTGGCCAAACATTTTATACAACAAGGACTTACTGTAGCCTCCCTATGTACAATGGATCTTCTGATTGGCCACTCTCAAACTGAAGGGTCTTAACTCAATGCCAGATTTAAAATGTTTCTTTTAACTTCTGTGATGTTACTAGAGATGTGCAGCTAAAAAAAGTTTTTTTTTTAGACAAAATTTTCATTCTGAATATTCAGGGAAACTTGTTTCCCCAAATATTCGGTGACTGCACTATTTGGTATACTGAATTTTAGTTAAACATTTACATTTGTTTTCATTAAAATTAATGTAAATGTCTCAAAGCTACAGTTGAAAAGTTCACCTGTATCTACAATACTTTCCTTAATGCACTCTGGAGAGTGTAGTAATGCAATCCTCTTCTTGCCAGAGCACAGTCACGCTACCAGCAGGCTTAATACTCTTGGTTGCAAAGACCTGCACTGAGATCAAAATGCGCTAAGCTTCTTGTTAGCATTGCCAGGGCTCTGGCAAGAAGAAGATCGGGTTAGCGTGCTCTCCAGAGCGAGTTAAAGGGGCATGAAACCCAAATTTTTTTTCTTTCATGATTTAGAAAGAGCATGCAATTTTAAACAACTTTCTAATTTACTTCTATTATCTAATTTGTTTTATTCTCTTAATATCCTTTGCTGTAAAGCATATCTAGATAGGCTCAGTAGCTGCTGATTGGTTGCTGCACATAGAAGCTTCATGTGATTGGCTCACCCATGTGCATTGCTTTTTCTTCAACTAAGGATATCTAAAAAATGAAGCAAAGTAAATAAAAGAAGTAAATTGGATTGTTGTTTAAATTTGTATTATCTATCTGAATCATGAAAGAAAAATGTTGGGTTTAGTGTCCCTTTAAGGTAAGTATTAACCCCTTAAAAGATTAAAGGAAATTAATGAACACTGCTGATTTTTGTTAGTATTTTTTATTTTCTTTAATTTTATTGCATACATTAGGATTCATTTTGCAAAAACAAAAATCAAATTTTCGTCACAAATGTAAATTTTCTACTTAGGCATGCACATTCTACAAATTCCTATTAATTAACAATTATTTGACAATATACAACTACATACAAAGCCTCCCCTAAGATACATATATGTACATTTAGCCAATTGATTCTCCCAAGTTTGCTGTATGAAGTACAACTAAATATTTATCTCAAAACTGATAATCAATATACACTAGATCATGACTATCTGTTTCCTTGTGACATAACATGTTAAGTAGTTGGTTGAGAATATCAATATTAAAGGGTTAATTTTTGAGAAGGTCTCTCTTTTACTTTTATTTTTCATTTTTGATAGTGTATACTTACACACACACACAACTTTTCAACATAAATATATATCTCCATTAGTTCACACGTAACAAGCATGATCTAAGTTTTTGTTTATTGGTAGACTACAGACATGTGTAACCAATATCTACATCTTTAACACATGCTAATCTTATGACACGCAACACACATGGGCCAGTCGTGTGCTGTTTCTCTGCGTTTTTGCATTACACATAGATGCACATTTGAGAGGGTGTGAGTAGATACAGCACCATATCTCACTTGTTTTTTTTACCTGAAAGGGGATGATGTCACATATTAAAGTTTTAATACACTTCAAAAATCCTGGGTGCTTTGGAATTATTTAAGTATAAATAATATCTAATGTAGATCTGGTTTAAAGAAAACCAACAAACTAACATTTTGATCCACGAATGTTACATTGAATAGACATATGACATTTAAAATGGTAAAATTTTATTAAAAGGACAGTTAAATCCAAAAAAACTTTCATGGTTCAAATATGGCATGCAATATTGAACAACTTTCCAATTTACTTTTATCACTAATTTTGCTTTTTTCTCTTGATATTCTTAGTTGAAAGCTAAACCTAGGTAGACTCATAGGCCTCTAGTTATCAAGCTCCATAAGGAATCTGATGGCCCCTGTTTCTGGCGAGTCTTCAGACTCGCCAGAAACAGCAGTTATGAAGCAGCGGTCACAAAGACAGCTGCTCCATAACCTATCCGCCTGCTCTGAGCAGGCGGACCGACATCGCTGGAAATCAACCCGATCGAGTATGATCGGGTTGATTGACACCCCTGCTGGCGGCCTATTGGCCACGAGTCTGCAGGGGGCAGCGTTGCACCAGCAGCTCTTGTGAGCGAGGTTCAGCGAGGTCTGTCGGACCTGATCCGCACTGTCAGATCAGGTCCGACAGACCTTAATAATTTGGGGCCATATACTCATTTCTTAGACCTTAGACCTCTAATCTGAATGCATTTTGACAGTTTTTCACCCTTAGATAACATTTAGTTCATGCACGTGAAGTTACCTAGGAGTCAGCACTGATTAGCTAAAATGCAAGTCTGTCAAAAGAACTAAAATAAGGGGGCAGCTTGCAGAGGAATAGATACAAGGTAATTACAGAGGTAAAAAGTGTATTAATATAACTGTGTAGGTTATGTAAAACTAGGGAATGGGTAATAAAGGTATTATCTATCTTTTTAAACAACAAAAATTCTGGTGTTGACTGTCCCTTTCAGATCAGTTAAATAAGCAGCCTGCATGTCGAAGTTAAACTTCACTTCTAATTTTAGAAGGTCCCTTTATATATTATTGCTATAGTGCAATAATATATATATAGTGCAATCAAGTTAAAATAAATAGTGTATTTTATTTTTTGCATTCCTATTACAAGTTGAAAGTAGTATATTAGTACTCAAACTAGTGTAGGGCTTGCTAAAATTATCCCTCACATAAAGGGCTAGATTATAAGTGAGGCGCAAACATTTTTGCGCAAGCAATATTGTCTTTTCGCAAGCATTTTTAAATTCGCTAATATTACAAGTTGAACGCAATCGCGATTTGCACTTCAATCTTTACTGCAATCTCAGAGCTGTGGTTGACTGTTTTCCGAAACATAAAAGTGTCACAAAACACATCAAAAGTACAGTTACACTTCATATAAACCTAAATGCTATAGTGATTGCGTGAGTGGTGTTAGTTTTTTCCCCCACTTTTTTTTCTCCATTGACTTCTATGGGGGTATGCAAAAATGTGATCACGATTTTCAAATTTCGACTTTGAGTTCGATTTGCGTTATTACTGGGGGGAAAAAAAAAAACAGTTTACTTTCAACTTGTAATACCAGCACAACCCGGCAAGTGCAAAAATGAAAATCCTAGCTCCACTTGTAATCTAGCCCAAAATATTTCTATAGGGCCACCCTGAAAACTCATGTTGTCTATCACTGGACACACATACACGTTCATACATGTATACACACACACAGACAAACATATATACATACAGACATATATCTACACACATACAAATGCACACAAATACATATAAACCTTTAAGCCCTTCCCAGTCCGGCACCTTGTCATATACCATATTCTTTCAAATGACTGTTAAAAATGTATTTCAATAACAAACCCTTATTTTACACTTAATATGTATAAATGTGAACAACTTTATTTTAATATATTATACATATACTCAAGCAACACTTTACTTAAGATCTCTAAAACTGTTACACTTTCAGTGCTTTTATGTGTTGCTTAACTCACCATTCGTAATATGAGCAACTTTATTGCCATTCACTTTTAATATGAGATTCTGTGCAGGAGCAGGACAATGCTATCAGTTATGCTCTGATTATTTAGTCTTTTGTAATTGCAAAACTTTTCTGTAACTTGCAATCAATTCACATATCAGCCAAGTGAGAAAGTTTTCAGAACAGATTAGCACTTTCATTTCCCTCCACGTCTTTATTTTGATGAGCCATTCTGGACTAGCTATTGTTTTAGACAGGGCTTAGTACTGTCTATATAATCCCGTGTGACGGTAATTAGCTTGAGGCATATTTGTAGCATGATTAGACATGTAAAGTATGTAGCGTGTACTTCCAGTAGTTAAGATTAGAAAACACTCAATTTAGAAAAACATCAGTAAAAGTATAAAATGGGCAAGATCAATAATGCCAGTATACTGCAAAGTTGTTATTATACATAATGAGAAAATATTGTCCTTATTTATCATCTAATGTATAGTTTACATGCTGCCTTTGGGTACAAACCCTGCCAATGAATGTTAAGTATATGTTTATATCTTTAGAAAGGAGTAGTCAATGGGAGTAGTAAAATTTCAACAACATATAATTATATTGTTTGCATTTATTTGTCATTCTTGGACAGCCCTTTATAATATACGTAATATCTAGATGCAAAAATAACAAAATATTTAGTGCCAGATAACGAGTGGAGCATAAATTTGCTAATTGCTAGCACGCCATCTGTGCTAGAAGTAATTACATTTTGCGAGTTGGGTAGCACGCATATTACTAGTTGAGTAAGCCCTGTACAGAAGAAGTTGCGATCGCAAAATCACACTCTCCACATAGATTTTAATGGAGCAGATTAAAAATAAAATAAAAAATAAACACTCACAGTTGCACACTAACCAGACCGGGCACTTTAGACAGGAAGATTTAAAAAAATAAATAATATATATATATATATATATATATATATATATATATTTAAATTGTGCTCATATTACAAGTTGAGCACAATCGTTATTCATGATATAATAGTTACCGTGATCTCAGAGCTGCTTTTAACTGTTGACCGAGTCAAAAAAGTGTCACAAACCACATCAAAAAAGCATTACTAAGTACAGTTACACTCATAATAACACTGATAAAAATAATTTAAAAAAGAAAGTGATAAGGGCTGAAACATATGAGATCTCAGCTGTTAGAAACAAAAAGGGCAGGCAAAGGACTTTAACATTGAGATACATACATATACTTGTCCACAGCTAAATATACAGTATATATATATGTACATTTGTATTTATATGTAAGCGCATATTATAATATGCGATCAGGTACACTCATATGAAATTATGCAATCGTGTTTGCGCATGAGTCAGGTGTGTTTTTTTCCTACATTTTTCTTCTTCGCTGACTTCTATGGGGGAATAGGTTATTATTTGTGCAACAGTCTAATTGCACTAGAAGTAACCTGTTTGTGGGGTCCCCGGTTTAGCTCGAGAGCAATAACTTTTTACTTTCAACTCATAATACCAGCGCAACCCGACGAGCATAAAAAGTTCACTTCTAGACCAAATAGTGCTACAGTGGAAATGCAAAATATGCTCCACTTGTAATCTATCCCAAAATTATCCATATGTAAAAGCAATATTTGCCCGTTTGTTTCTTCAAACACCTTTTTTAAGCTCTTATAACTTTTTTATGCAGTTTTTTTCTACAATTATTTTTTATCAGATAGTATTATTATGAATGTAACTATACTTTTATGCATTTTTGATGTTTTTACTCGCATGTCTTTTAACCAGAGCTTTTCAATTGTGCTATCCCGTTGCAAGTTAAATGCAGTTGTGCTCTTTTGGTTGAATTTATTTTCAACTTGCAATACAAACAATAATGTGCACCCAAAACTGAGCTTTAAAGCTACATTATCCTCTATAAAATAAGACATTGCATAAGAGAAGTTGTAAAATCAATTTAAAAGGTTTTTCACATAAAGAGCAATTCAAGGATACAACTGACAAGCCTAATGGATTCCATGTCCCTGGTGTCCTTTGCTTTGGCCAGTTAGGGACAGATGTAAAATACTTGTGGTCTGGGCTGATCGCTGTACAGCAAGGATTTTCAAACCTGTCATTAAGGCCTCCCTAACAGGCCATATTATCAGGATTACCTTGGGTGAGAGCATTTTAATAACCATGTTTACTAATCAGCTATTTCACCTGTGCTCCAGTTCAGATATCCTGAAAATCTGTCCTGTTAAGGAGGCCTGTGGACAGGTTTGAAAACCCCTGCTGTTCATAAGGTTGCAGGTAAATTTCACCATACTTAAAGGGACTTGAAGTACATCTTTTCTTTCTCGATTCAAATACAGCCATTTTAAACATTAACCGAGCTTGCGTTAGCAATTTTCGCTCAAAGGTCAGACCTCTGGTGAATTAAAAAAATGTCCCCCAAAATAAAGAGTATTGTTCCTTTTTAATAATAAAATATATGTGCATTTTTTTAAATATAACTGCACAAAGCAGTTTTAAGGGGTTAAAGTGTACAGATGTGGATTGACTTTACATTGCGGTCTATGGGGACTGTGTTATTAATATAAATATATATGTATATGCTTATATAGATATATACATATATATATGTGTGTGTGTGTAAATATGTGTATATACTCATATAAACACATAAATATATATCTATATATTAATATACATATACATTTAAACTTTGCTGCCCATTGCTGCTTGACTTACTCCTTTTGCTGCACAAGGTTCTCTGCCATGAATATTGGCATGAGAACGAGGCTACCATTGGAGCCTATGGAAGCTCGCTCTCTTGAGCCCAAAGCTTCCATGCTATGCCAATGCGAGGTTGCGTTCCCATTGCGCTCAACTTCAAAAACCATTGCACATTATCGTGTGCTGGTATTACAAGTGGAGCAGAAATATCACTCTCACAAAAGAGCAATTTTGTGCTCTACTCATAAATTATCACTTTTCAATGTACTTCTATTATCAATATCATTTGCTTCATTCTCTTGGTATCCTTTGTTAAAGGAAAAAAACAATGCTATACTGGGAACTAACTGAACATATAAGGTTAGCCAACAACAAGAAATTTGAATGTGCAGCCATCAATCAGCAGTTAACCCCCTAACTCCTAGTAGTGCATTGCTGCTCTTGAGCCTAAATAGGTATGCTTTTCAAAAATGTATACCATGAGAACAAAATAAATTATGTAATAGATGTAAATAAAAAAAAAACACTGCATGCGCTATCGGAATCATGAAAGTTTAATTTTGAGTTTACTGCCCTTTTTAAATATGATGGATGCTCTCAAGTGGTTCTGTAGGGGAGGTACAGCAAAAGAGGGAAAGATAAACCATGAATGTATTCTTAATATTCTTTTATTTTCCTTATTTTAACATTTTACAGTGAGTTTAAGCAGCAATGCACTACTGGGGTCTAACAAAACACATCTGATGAGCCAGTTACAAGAGACACATATGTGTAGCCAATAACTAGCTAGCTCCAAGTAGTGCAATCATGTTTTTTAAGCCTACCCACTAGGAATGCTTTTCATCAAAAGATAACTCTGTCTGAATAATGAATGTTTAATTTTCACTTTGATGTCCCTTTAAATTCAAGAGTATTCATGATACATTAACATGAATTGTAACTTAAAGGCAAATCAGTACAACATTTGAAGAACAATAGTTTGATATATAAAAACCATAAAGTTTAAAAGCAACAATCTTATAAACTCATGCCAAGAAGCATACATTTCTCTGACAAAAAAAGACAACCCTTGTTTTCAAGTTATTTCTAAATTTTAAAAACTTTTTTTTAAAAAAATATTATTATTTAGAAGCTGTAATAAAATAAATGATAATAATGACACAAAGTAGTTTTAAATTAATGAAATTTAAGCAAATACTATTAAAAACAGGGCCACTTTCTTTCATTCTTTTTTTTAAATACTTTACCTTTTTTTGCAGCCAAGCCGGACCAGCGATCCCCCACCCGCTTCTCATGCTGTACTTAGCACTGCAATGATAAAACCGGCTTCCTTCAATCATGGCGTGACCTCAGGAAATGTTTGCTCTAGGGTGCACGCCATGATTGAATGAAGCTAGAATCATCATTGCTGACGTAAGTACAGAGGAGCTACAGGCGCGGGATCGCTGGTCCGGCTTGGCTGCAGAAAAAGGTAAGTATTCTTTTTAAAACCGCTGCAATGTAAACTTTCATGAATGAAAGTGCCCCTGTTTTTAATAGTATTTTTAAAAAACGGCAATGAAAGTTTAGATTCACTTTAAGCAGTGGATGCTGCTTTCTACGCCCATCAGTTAAGAAGCAGCGGTCATAAGACTGCTGCTCCTTAACTTAACCTTTTAGGTGGCGGACTGAAATCATCCCGGTCAGATACAATCAGAATGATTGACATCCCCTGCTAGCGAGTGTGCAGCGGGTGGCATTGCACAAGCATTTCACAAGAAATGTATTAAGCTGAAGGAGCGCCTAATGGGTAGTAAGGCAAAGGAAATAGTATCTGTTAGAACATATCTGTTATTATTATTATTATTATTATTATTATTATTGGTTATTTGTAGAGCGCCAACAGATTCCGCAGTGCTATAAACAAAGGCGGAGTACAACAAAAAAATTATAGGGATCAAATGGGTAGAGGACCCTGACAAGAGTTGCACTGTTGTAGTCAGCTCTTAAGAAAGTGATCAACAAACAGCTGGACTCTTATGCTTACATGCTAAGGGGGTTCAGGGGATAGCAATGGAGGAGAGGAACTGGTATAAAGAAAGGTTAGCATAGGTTGTATGCATCCCTGAACAGTAGAGTCTTTAGGGAGCACTTGAAGCTTTTAAAACTAGAAGAGAGTCTTGTGTAGCGAGGCAGAGAGTTCCACAAGATGGGAGCCAGTCTGGAGAAGTCCTGTAAACGGGAGTGTGATGAGGTGACAAGAGAGGAGGAGAGTAGGAGGTCATGAGCAGAGCGAAGGGGACGGGAGGGAGAGTATCTGGAGACAAGGTCTGAGATATAGGGGGGAGCAGTGCAGTTCAGGGCTTTGTATGTCAGAATGAGAATTTTGTGTTTGATCCTAGAGGCAAGAGGAAGCCAGTGAAGGGATTGGCAGAGAGGTGCAGCAGATGAAGAGCGACGTGTAAGGAAGATGAGTCTGGCAGAGGCATTCATTATGGATTGTAAAGGAGCTAGGCGGCAGGTGGGGAGACGAGAGAGGACAGAGTTGCAGTAATCGAGGCGGGAGAGAATTAGAGAGTGGATTAAAATCTTAGTTGTGTCTTGTGTAAGGAAGTGTCTAATTTTAGAGATGTTTTTAAGGTGGAAACGGCAGGCTTTAGCCAATGACTGAATGTGAGGAGTGAAAGAAACATCTGAGTCAAATGTGACCCCGAGACAACGGGCATGCGGAGTAGGGGTATTGATGGAGTTGTCAATAGTTGTAGAGAGATTGGAGGTGGAGAGTTTAGAAGAAGGGGGGACAATAAGGAGCTCAGTTTTGGAGAGATTTAGCTTGAGGTAGTGAGAGGACATCCAGTTGGAGATGTGAGAAAGACAGTTAGTGACACGGGTTAGCAAGGAAGGAGAAAGGTCTTGTGCAGAGAAGTAGATTTGGGTGTCATCAGCATACAAATGATATTGTAAACCATGGGACTTTATTAGGGAACCTAGTGATGACGTGTAGATTGAGAAGAGAAGTGGACCGAGGACAGAGCCTTGCGGTAATCTGACAGAAAGTGGTTACGGGGCAGAGGAGGCCCCAGAGAAGGCTACACTAAAGGTATGGCTTGACAGATAGGAAGAGAGCCACGAGAGGGCTGTGTCACATATGCCAAAGGATTGGAGGGTTTGGAGCAAAAGAGGGTGGTCAACAGAATTAAAGGCTGCGGACAGATCAAGGAGGATAAGCAGAGAGAAGTGGCCTATTGATTTTGCTGTAAGTAGGTCATTGGTAACCTTAACAATTGCTGTCTCTGTGGAGTGATGGGGATGAAATCCAGATTGCAATGGGTCAAGGAGGGAGTTTATTGTAAGGAAATGGAATAGGCGTGCATAAGCTAGTTTTTCGAGAAGCTTTGATGCAAGAGGGAGGAGGGAAATAGGGTGATAGTTGGATGGGGAGGTAGAATCAGGGGAAGTTTTTTTGAGGATAGGTGTGACCAGTGCATGTTTCAGTGATGAGGGAAATAAACCGGTGCTGAGGGAGAGGTTGAAAGTGTGTGTGAGTATAGGGGTAAAGGTGGCAGAGAGGGAGGGGAGTAGCTGTGAAGGGATAGGGTCAAGGGGACAGGTAGTGAGGTGAGAGCGCAGTATAAGTGCCGAAACTTCTTCCTCAGTAACAGGGGAGAAAGAGCTAAGTTTAAGGTTAAATAGGGGTAAGGAGTGAGCGCCAGAGGCAGAGGTGATAAAATCAATCGACTGTTAATAGAAAGTTTAAAATATGAAGTGTATAAAATGTTTGAAATATATTTAATACATAATCTATAATAAACAAATAAGTAAAACAAAATGATTTACAGACATGGATCCATGTGTACAGAAATATAAAACAATTTAAAAACAATTCCAAAATACAGTTTTGATGTTAGAAACAATAAAAATACAAATACAACATCAATGATGCCAAAGTAGGCAGTGATTGTATGTACCGTGTTTGATATACAGACCAGAATAAATATTTATTATAAAGTCCAAAGGTCAGTGGCCAAATGTGAAACAGACCTGTGAAAAAGTCCAAAAACAACCAAGTGTATAACAAGTGTATAACTATGTATCCTGAGTCAATAGGTGTTCAGATGTGCTGTAGAAAAAATCCTATTGCGATGGAATCCAAAAAATCACAAATAAAAAAGAAAAGATGAGTAAAATCCAAAAATTGTGACAAAAAATGGCACAGTGAAAAAATCTAAAAAATATAAAAGTGTATAAAAATGTAAAAAATGAAGCACAAAAAACGCAAAAAACAATAGTGTGTTGTGAAACAATTCCATGGAGTTAGATGGAGTTATACATCCTTAGTGGAAACAATGTGATAAAAAGAACTTAAAATAAATCCCAAAAGTGTAATAAACCTGTGGAAAAAATAAAGAAACAATCCTAAGAACAATATAAAATACTGGTTTAGAGTATTAGAAAGTATCTCACCCTTTATGTCGATGCGTTTCGGCCTGGGGTCAGGCCTTTATCAAGACTGATAAAATGATGAGAAAGGAGTACCTTTATAGAGGTTCTTATCATGTTCTAATTGCTGTGTTTGGGCGCCAAAATTCCTCTACTGAGGACCACCCCTATACTAATGCTTTATGGGTATGGGCAACCTCTCAAACGTATGGGCAATTTTATGAAGTTCCCTTCAAATTATGTGTCTGATTTTAAGTATGGAGTTTTCTTCCAAGTGTCTGTCTGATTGTGTATTTGTGTATTTACAACACATAAGGGTCTGCTCGGTTCGTTGGAATGAATAAGATATCGGCTTGTGTGAGTTATCCCACCGTCAGAAGTAAACAGTCGTCACTTCCGGTTTCGGATAGGTGACGTCATTTCCTTTTCCGGTTTCGATTCAACCGGATGTTTACAACTGTCTTATGACGGTTAGGGGAACAGGATTTTTGGCGAGATCTTGATCGTTCGCTGGGATAAATGAGCTTTTTGCAACAAACTGATGTAAAAAGGTTAATAGTTAATTGTTATGGTATATCATGCAATAAAAGTGTTAAGGGTAATCTAGAAAAAACACTTAATGTAATAAAAACGGATGGTGTAATAAAAGCGGATGTGGTCAATGGGAGATCTTTTCTACTAAGAAGTAGAAAACACATACTATGTAAAGAAAAGAAGAATGTGGACATGCACTTTATAGGCACTTTACACAAAAACATGGTGGGAATGTCAAAGACTTCAGATACTTTGGGATTGAAAGAATCCAGAAAAATTGGAGGGGCGGAGACTACGAGTAAAAGCTACTCTATTCAGAATCCAAATGGATATTCACGTTAGACAGCCTGTATCCCAAAGGGCTTAATAATAAAGAAGACTTGTCACACCTTTTACAACTTAAGAAATAATTTTAGATATCTAGTATTTTTATAGCTTTTACATTATTTATTTTAACTAGATTCCAGACATTCATTCCTTTTTTATATATATTCAAATAAGGATATAAGTTGGAGATAAATTACCCAAGGAGACTTCTTATAGGCACAGTGTCATTATAACTGTTCATTCACAGTTTTTTTTCACTATCATGTGTCCAGAAACACACATATAGATAGTCTCTGTAGGCTTATAACCCCCAGTGACATAAAACCATCCTATTATTAGACTTTTACCATTTCCCATATGTCAGGCTGACATGTTCACCAGATAAGGGACACTATGGGTCTTAAAAAAGAATCCTAACATGCTCTAGAGACATCTTCATGCCATATAGAAGGTTTAGTACTATGTTTGATGACACAATGCACTACAATCTTAGTCTAACACTTCTGGATTCCTTCTTAGATTATATGTTCCTTCTCTCCTTAAAATGTAGTATGTCTACTTCAATCCACTACACCACCATCTACCTATAATAGAAATGTAATATAAGCAGAAAGGTAATATGAGTCTACCATTAGCTCCGGATCTCCCCCACCATGTCTTTAAATCTGACATTATGTTTTTTATTTTATATAAAAAATGGGTGATATGTGAGTGTTTTTATAAATATAGGCTAGATCTTTTATTAAACACTAAAGTTCCCCCTATTTCACAATGTTTTTAAACATATTGGACTCTTCATTTACTGTGTAACAACTGTGTGTACTGTACATAATGTGACTGTTTTTAATAAGCTTGGTTCATCTATCGGTATCCCCTCACAATTCATTGTTATGTTATTTCTATTCTTATTGGATTGTTTTTAACATGCAACTCTTTGGGAATTTAAGAGTACAGACCCCCACTTATACAAGGACGATATTCCTATGGTCCTTATTGTGCCGTTCTAAGTCCGCAATATTTTTTTTTTATTACAAACAAATATTTTATTACAAACAAAGTTTTTATTACAAACAGATTTTTTACTACAAATAGACCTTCTTTTACATACAGACTTTTAATACAGAACTTCTTAGTAGAAAAGATCTCCCATTGACCACATCCGCTTTTATTACACCATCCGTTTTTATTACATTAAGTGTTTTTTCTAGATTACCCTTAACACTTTTATTGCACGATATACCATAACAATTAACTATTGACCTTTTTACATCAGTTTGTTGCAAAAAGCTCATTTATCCCAGCGAGTGATCACGATAAATATCCGGTTGAATCGAAACCGGAAAAGGAAATGATGTCACCTATCCGAAACCGGAAGTGACTACTGTTTACTTCTGACGGTGGGGTAACTCACACGAGCCGATATCTTTTCCTTCCAACGAACCGAGCAGACCTTGGGCATTGTGTCATCAAACATAGTACTAAACCTTCTATATGGCATGAAGATGTCTCTAGAGCATGTTAGGATTCTTTTTAAGACCCATAGTGTCCCTTATCTGGTGAACAAGTCAGCCTGACATATGGGAAATGGTAAAAGTCTAATAATAGGATGGTTTTATGTCACTGGGGTTATAAGCCTACAGAGACTATCTATATGTGTGTTTCTGGACACATGATAGTGAAAAAAACTGTGAATGAACAGTTATAATGACACTGTGCCTATAAGAAGTCTCCTTGGGTAATTTATCTCCAACTTATAGCCTTATTTGAATATATATAAAAAAGGAATGAATGTCTGGAATCTAGTTAAAATAAATAATGTAAAAGCTATAAAAATACTAGATATCTAAAATTATTTCTTAAGTTGTAAAAGGTGTGACAAGTCTTCTTTATTATTAAGCCCTTTGGGATACAGGCTGTCTAACGTGAATATCCATTTGGATTCTGAATAGAGTAGCTTTTACTCGTAGTCTCCGCCCCTCCAATTTTTCTGGATTCTTTCAATCCCAAAGTATCTGAAGTCTTTGACATTCCCACCATGTTTTTGTGTAAAGTGCCTATAAAGTGCATGTCCACATTCTTCTTTTCTATACATAGTATGTGTTTTCTACTTCTTAGTAGAAAAGATCTCCCATTGACCACATCCGCTTTTATTACACCATCCGTTTTTATTACATTAATTGTTTTTTCTAGATTACCCTTAACACTTTTATTGCACGATATACCATAACAATTAATTATTAACCTTTTTACATCAGTTTGTTGCAAAAAGCTCATTTATCCCAGCGAACGATCAAGATCTCGCCAAAAATCCTGTTCCCCTAACCGTCATAAGACAGTTGTAAACATCCGGTTGAATCGAAACCGGAAAAGGAAATGACGTCACCTATCCGAAACCGGAAGTGACGACTGTTTACTTCTGATGGTGGGGTAACTCACACGAGCCGATATCTTATTCATTCCAACGAACCGAGCAAACCCTTATGTGTTGTAAATACACAAATACACAATCAGACAGACACTTGGAAGAAAACTCCATACTTAAAATCAGACACATAATTTGAAGGGAACTTCATAAAATTGCCCATACGTTTGAGAGGTTGCCCATACCCATAAAGCATTAGTATAGGGGTGGTCCTCAGTAGAGGATTTTGGCGCCCAAACACAGCAATTAGAACATGATAAGAACCTCTATAAAGGTACTGCTTTCTCATCATTTTATCAGTCTTGATAAGGGCCTGACCCCAGGCCGAAACGCATCGACATAAAGGGTGAGATACTTTCTAATACTCTAAACCAGTATTTTATATTGTTCTTAGGATTGTTTCTTTATTTTTTCCACAGGTTTATTACACTTTTGGGATTTATTTTAAGTTCTTTTTATCACATTGTTTCCACTAAGGATGTATCACTCCATCTAACATTGGAATTGTTTCACAACACACTATTGTTTTTTGCGTTTTTTGTGCTTCATTTTTACATTTTTATACACTTTTATATTTTTTATATTTTTTCACTTTGCCATTTTTTGTCACAATTTTTGGATTTTACTCATCTTTTCTTTTTTATTTGTGATTTTTTGGATTCCATTGCAATAGGATTTTTTCTGCAGCACATCTGAACACCTATTGACTCAGGATACATAGTTATACACTTGGTTGTTTTGGACTTTTTCACAGGTCTGTTTCACATTTTGCCACTGACCTTTGGACTTTATAATAAATATTTATTCTGGTCTGTATATCAAACACGCTACATACAATCACTCCCTACTTTGGCATCATTGATGTTGTATTTGTATTTTTATTGTTTCTAACATCAACACTGTATTTTGGAATTGTTTTTAAATTGTTTTATATTTCTGTACACATGGATCCATGTCTGTAAATCATTTTGTTTTACTTATTTATTTATTATAAATTATTTATTAAATATATTTCAAACATTTTAAACACTTCATATTTTAGACTTTCTATTAACAGTCAATTGATCTTATCACCTCTGCCTCTGGCGCTCACTCCTTACCCCTATTTTGCATTCATAGCTTTAGGTTGACTAGGCAACCTTTTGGAGAGAGCTGTAGGTGTGCTTACTAGCGCCAGACCTACGCACCCCCTTTTTTACACTAAGTTTAAGGTTATGTGGGTTGTGGTTGATTGAGAGCATTTGAGGGGGTGAGAGAATAGAATTATGTTATGAGAGCTGATTTCCTTTCTGATGGAGTCAATTTTGTTATTGAAGTGGTTGGCAAAGTCTTGAGCTGACAGAGAAGTTGTATTAGGAAGTGGGGGAGGGCGGAGAAGAGTATTGAAAGTGGAGAACAAACGTTTTGGGTTTGAAGAAAGATTAGAGATAAGAGTAGAGAAGTAGTGTTGCTTACGGAAATTAAGGGCAGAGTAGTAGGAGTTCAAGATAAATTTGTAATGTTGAAAATCAGCTTAACTCCTAGATTTTCTCCAGTGCCGCTCAGCAGTACGGGAACATCTGCGTAGGTATCCTGTTAGAGGAATATGCCAGGGCTGAGGATGAGTGTTTGATTTCTGAGCTATGGTAAGAGGGGCGAGTTTGTCAAGGACGGATGTAAGGGTGGAATTATAGTGGCAGATAGATTGGTCAGGGCAGGAAAAGGAGGAGGAGGATGAGAGGAGAGGTTTGAGGGAATTAGAAAGCTGTTGTTGATCTAATGACATAATGCTTCTGTGAAGTTTGGTATGAGGAGCAGAAGGAGGGAGAGTTGTAGGGAGGGATGATATTTTGCAAGTAAGGAGATGGTGGTCAGAAAGAGGAAAGGGGGAGTTTGTGAAGTTTGAGAGGGTGCATCGATAGCTAAAGATCAGGTCAAGGGAGTGACCATCTTTGTGAGTGGGAGAATCAGTCCATTGTGACAAACCAAAAGAGGAAGTGAGTTGCAGAAGTTGTTTTGCAGAGGAGGCAGTGGGATTGTCAAGAGGGATGTTTAAGTCACCAAGAATGAGAGAAGGGGTGTCTGAGGAAAGGAAATAAGGTAGCCGGCAGCCAAGTGATCTAGAAATTGAGTTGAGGATCCAGGAAGATGGTGTATGACTGCAACACATATAGAAAGAGGAGAGAATAAGCGAATCATGTGGGTTTCGAATGAGGAAAATGTGAGGGAAGAGATGGGATGTATTTGTTGAAAGGTGAGAGGAAAACGAGAGGAAAGTTAAATACCTACACCACCTCCTTGTCTATTACCAGACTTAGGAGTGTGGCTGAAGTGGAGACCCCCATGTGACAGAGCAGCAGTGGATGCTGTGTCTAGGGGAGAGAGCCAGGTTTCTGTTAGGGCCAGAAGGTTGAGGGATTGGGAGATAAAGAGGTCATGTATAGAAGTGAGTTTGTTGCAAACAGAGCAAGAGTTCCAAAGTGCACAAGTAAAAGGGGAAGTGGCTTTTGATGCAAGAGGAATGTGAGTAAGGTTGTCAGAGTTTTGTTTTTTGAGTCTGTGGGATGGTACACATGGATGTGCATGGCTAGGCAGTTGTTGGGGACCAGGATTATGGGAGATGTCACCAGCAGTTAGTAAAAGCAAGAGGGAGAGTGACATGAGATGAGATACAGATTTGCAGTAGTGAGACTGCTTTTGAGACAAGGTGCAGCGGGGAGAGAGAGTGTTTAGGAATAGGTAAAGTTCATGAGTACAAAAGTAAGGTGAGTTTAAGAGAGATGGGCTAATGAACAGTGCAGGTGGAGAGGGAGAAGGAGTAATTGAATAATGTAGTTTGTTATAGAGACAGAAGGCAGCAAAAAGGAATAAGAAGATATTAGGCATTTTTACAAAAGAGGGAACCAGTTAAACACATAAGGCACAGTATTACAGTAGCAATTGCATCATAAAACAGTAAGGTATATCAAACATAATATTACAAAAGTACCTGCCTTTTTCTTGCCCCATCCTTGTTCAATTCTTGTATAATTCTATTGCTAGTGCCTCACTTATAAAATGTTTACTTTATTCTTGTATAATTCTATTGCTAATGCCTCACTTATAAAATGTTCACTTTATTCTTGTATAATTCTATTGCTAGTGCCTCACTTATAAAATGTTCACTTTATTTTTGTATAATTCTATGGCTAGTGCCTCACTTATAAAATGTTCACTTTATTCTTGTATAATTCTATTGCTAGTGCCTCACTTTGAAAATGTTCACTTTGAAAATGTGAAAATATGTTATTATAGCAATGCACATCCCAGTGCAATGCACATCCCAAACTAGTGAGAAATAATGCAGGGAGGGCAGTCAGCTGAGTCCACTAAATTTAGTTGATTGCTAATCAAAGACAATTGGAATGCCCAATTGGAAAGTTAGATTCTGGTCTGGTCAGGGTTAGATGTTAAGTAAACAGACAATAAAATTTGGGGGAGGTTAATACTATGGAATAAGACAGCTATAAATTTTAGAATAATAGCAAGTATTGATAAGGATTGAACATCACATGACAATTAAATGAACATTAGAAATAAGACATTGGATAACAGTACAACAGATGTAGGACTAAATTAACAAACTAAATCATTTGCTCTATGTAAATATTCATGTACCAGAAGAGAGTTACAGGAGAGTAAAAAACACCAGAGTGCAGTGAATAGTTGCAGATTGACAGGGTCTCTATTCACGTACCAGAAGAGAGTTACAGGAGAGTAAAAAAACACCAGAGTGCAGTGAATATTTGCAGATTGACAGGGTCTCTATTCACGTACCAGAAGAGAGTTACAGGAGAGTAAATAAACACCAGAGTGCAGTGAATAGTTGCAGATTGACAGAGTCTCTATTCACGTACCAGAAGAGAGTTACAGGAGAGTAAAAAAACACCAGAGTGCAGTGAATATTTGCAGATTGACAGGGTCTCTAATCATGTACCTGAAAGCAGAGGAGAGAGAATAGGGTTAGCTTGATGTAGTGTGCAATTCTTCAGCAGATGTCAATAGGCAGCATGTTGTCTTAATAAGCAGCACTGTGCTGAGTAGTGAGTGCAGTTCTTGTATAATTCTATTGCTAGTGCCTCACTTATAAAATGTTAAAATGTTAAAATGTTAAAACATATCTATTTGATAACAAATAAATGTATACTCAAAAAAATCATAGATCCATGCTGTACACAAAAATCAAAAAATGAAGTTAAAATATGATTATGAAGTTAAAATACACAATTCAGAAAGACTTATGTAGACCAGGAATATTTAATTCAATGCTCAAAAAGTGATCTGTCCAAACTGTGTGAATTTCAAATGATAAGTGTGAATCAAAATAGTTTTAACATAAGATAAGTCATATGAGGTGATTCAGCAAAATATGAAAATGTGATTAGTGTCCTGTATTACACCTTGAGGGTGAAATAAAAAAATAAAAATAAAAAAATAAAAAATGTTGTTGTTTTTTACTTACAGGAATCCAGCATTTATGCATTAAGAGATATCTTGGATAACTCCGGATCTCCACCAAACACCTTTTTTCCACTATCTAGAGTTTTTATCACTGAGGATTCAACTAAGATACTTCCACTACATTTAGGATTATCACTTACACTTAGAATATACATTTGGATTACATTTCATCAGTTCAATATCTTTTTTTTCCGCGTATTTTACAGATATTTTTACTATTTTTCACGTTTTTATACGTTTTTATATATTTTTTATTTTTTACATCATTATTTTTTACGCTTTTTACTATTTACATGATTTTTAATTTTTTTCACCCTCAAGGTGTAATACAGGACACTATCAGGTTTTCATCTTTTGCTGAATCACCTCATATGACTTATCTTATGTTACTACTATTTTGATTCACACTTATCATTTGAAATTCACACAGTTTGGACAGATCACTTTTTGAGCATTGAATTAAATATTCCTGGTCTACATAAGTCTTTCTGAATTGTGTATTTTAACTTCATAATCATATTTTAACTACATTTTATGATTTTTGTGTACAGCATGGATCCATGACTTTTTTGTGCATACATTTATTTGTTATTAAATAGATATGTTTTAACAGATATGTTCTAACGGATACTATTTCCTTTGCCTTACTACCCATTAGGTGCTCCTTCAGCTTAATACATTATTTGACGCTATCCTTTAGGGCAAGCTAGGGGCCCTTAGTCTTTAGGAGCAATAGGAAGTCACTCACGTTAAGCGCTGGGAGATACATCATTTCACAATTTATTTCACAAGAAATGCTTGTGCAATATTAAATGCCGACAAGCATGATGTTGAGCCAACATCAAGGGACTGATTTATCATCGGTCTGTCCGACATGATCCGCTCAGCTTGTGCATTGCCGCCCTCTGCAGAATTGCAGTCAATCGTCCGCTTGCAGGGGGTATCAATCAGCCCGATCATATAGGATTGGGTGGATTGATGTCTGAAGCCCCAGAGCATGCGGACCAGTTATGGAGTAGCGGTCCTGAAACCGCTGCTTCATAACTGCTGTTTCCAGCGAGCCTTAAGGCT